>NW_017307721.1:20255-21857 GCF_000935625.1 Nanorana parkeri
AGCGGGTATTTCTATTTTTCCAAAACACTTGGGAAAGTGAACTTACCCTTTAATGTGCATTGTGCGTCTTAGGGAGCGCTGCTGCCCCACTACCACAATATGGCACCCAGTGGAATGAGGGCACACACACGCACAATGCCCTACGCATGCGTTTATTCACACAGATGTCAGGGTTGGTTTGTATTCTAATTTGTATTTATTTTTACATTTGTTTGACCTTTTTATTTTATTATATTTACCTTATTATTATACAGGATTTATATAACGCCAACAGTTTGCACAGCGCTTTACCTTATCACTTTTTTACCTTCCTGGCACTTTTTTAAATTAAACATTTTACTTTTTATGACTTTTTTTTTTTTTTAACCTTTTTTAAAATTTGTTTTAGTTAAAAGAGGACACGTCGGCTCAATAGATCGGGAAGTGAGAGAACACATAACGTCGCTCGCTCACTTCTCGATCATTTTCCTGCAGAGATTGGTGACTGTCACTCACGGCTCCCTGCAGGGATTACCCCCCTCCCCGATCCTCCAGCGCTGACTGGCGGAACGGACGGGGGAGGGGGCGGGTACAGCTGGCTCTGCTTCTAGATAGGCAGAGTCAGCTGTCAATCACGCAGCTGGGCGGATCCAGCCAGTAATGTCGGGATCCGCTCCGGCTGCGGCGTCTCAGTATACCGGGAGCTGTAGCTCCCTATATACTGAGCTTAGGGTGACGGGAGGACGCTAGTTTGTGTCCTCCCGTTACCCTGAGGAGAACTATGGGGAAAAGCCCTGACCTCATAGTTCTCCTTTACCTTTATTGCTATCACGCAGGGGTGAACAATACTAGTAACGATATTGCCGCATCCCTAATTCATTATTTCACTTGTGAAGCTGCTTAGACTGACATTAGATGCAGATGGAAGCTCACTCCTTCTGACCTGGAGAGGAGTAAATAGAAGGATATAGGGGGTGCGATGTGTCCCAAGTCGCTGCTTTCATTTCCTGCTCCCGGTTTACTTGCTGCCGTCAGTTACTGGCAATGAGGTCCAAGTTTTCTTTATAGAAAATTCGATTGTATGAATCCAACTTACCTCTGGTAGGCAGAATTCCGGGACAGAGTCCACGAACACCCGGCCAGAACACTCCTTCAGCTCCTGCAAATATAAAAGTGTATGAGTAGGCCGCAGCCATGGGCAATAAAGCAGAACTCTGGGCAAAAAAATCTTAACCCTTGGAGGTCGGTGGTGAAGTCCCCCCCCCTTACATTGGAGGTCAGTGGTGAAGTCCCCCCCCCTTACATTGGAGGTCAGTGGTGAAGTTCCCCCCTTACATTGGAGGTCAGTGGTGAAGTCCCCCCCTTACATTGGAGGTCAGTGGTGAAGTTCCCCCCTTACATTGGAGGTCAGTGGTGAAGTCCCTCCCTTACATTGGAGGTCAGTGGTGAAGTCCCTCCCTTACATTGGAGGTCAGTGGTGAAGTCCCCCCCATACATTGGAGGTCAGTGGTGAAGTCCCCCCCCTCCTTACATTGGTGGTCAGTGGTGAAGCCCCCCCTTACATTGGTGGTCAGTGGTGAAGTCCCCCCTTACATTGGAGGTCAGTGGTGAAGTCCCCCCCCC
>NW_017307721.1:21877-22466 GCF_000935625.1 Nanorana parkeri
CTTTGACACCCATCCCGGCAGCTTAGCGAGACGTAAGCTGGAAAACAGAAATATGACATGTAAAACACACGTGTGTCACGTTACACGCTCTGTATAGCACCCTGCTAGCCCCGCCCACCAGCCACGATCTGCCTGCATTGCATACAACCTCCTTCAGTCCCGATGCAAGCAGTAGGTTGGCTCTTGGGAGGAGTTATGCAAATATCAAAATGACCACCTCAGTCTGTAGGAGGGGGCGTCCCTAAGTAGGCCGCCCTAGGTAACGGCCGCATGTGTTGCCGAAATCCAGTGAATGAACGTTGAAGGCCAGGGACAGTCAGGCTGGAGAGGAAAGAGCTAGATGATGCTGGACATCCTCCAGCCAGGAAATGAGGCGGAGCTCTATCTGACTTGCTGCAGCTTCTAATGCACATTGTGAGAAGCTCCCAGTGTGCAGTGACATCAGAGGAAGAGGGGAGGAGCCGCTACAACTGAAGGAAGGGAAGGATTTCAATGTATTTTTTTCAAAGGAGTGTTGTCACCAACTCATTTGGACTAGAGAACACCCCCCCCCCTCCCCCGGCCCCCACCACCACAAGGACACAAGGTT
>NW_017307721.1:22696-24674 GCF_000935625.1 Nanorana parkeri
CAAGGTTGTAATTAGGGATGCGCCGATACTAGTATCAGTATTGGTGCCGATACCGAGTACTCACCCAAATACCCGATACTATTCCTGATACCAGTACTTCCGGTATCAGGGCGGCGAGTCATTAAACGCTACCCGGCTTCCTGATTGGCCAGGAAGCCGGCTCCATACAATGTATCCCCTCCTCATCGTCATACAATGTATCCTCTCCTCCTCCTCATACAATGTATCCTCTCCTCCTCCTCACCATCATACAATGTATCCTCTCCTCCTCCTCACCGTCATACAATGTATCCTCTCCTCCTCCTCACCGTCATACAATGTATCCTCTCCTCCTCCTCATTGCACAGTTGTACCGGCTCCTCTCCTCTTCCTCTGATGTCACTGCACACTGGAAGCTTCTCAAAAATTGCATTAGAAGCTGCAGCAAGTCAGATAGAGCTCCGCCTCATTTCCTGGCTGGAGGATGTCCAGCATCATCTAGCTCTTTCCTCCCCAGCCTGACTGTCCCTGGCCACGCCCCTTTCATTTATTGGATTCCAGTTCTGTCTATCACAAGATTCATATGGCGTGTGGGTGGGCCTAAGCCGGTCTGTGGGGTGGGTCTGGATGGGCCTGAGGCAGTGTGTGTGTGTGGGGGTCTGGGAGGGACTGTGTTCTATCAAAGATTGTGACTGCGTTAGAATGTGTGACCGGTGACGTGGTCACACATTCTAAACTAATCCCGTCCAGTTTTTCGGCGGTCACTTCCATCCGACTCTGTGGAAAGTAAGATCATAGTCACAGAGTCGGATAGAAGTGACATTTCAGGACCGATCGGCTGTTCCAGGGCAGATCGGCTCTCCTGCACACCCTCTGCGATGCCGATCTGGCCGGGAACAGCTGAGAAAGCGTTGGAATTCTTCACCTATTGGTGGTCACATATTTTAACACTGGAAAAAAAACGTTAAAATGTGTGACCACGTCACCGGTCACACATTCCAACCCAGTCACAAACTTTGATAGAACACCTGAAGTGGACTGTGGGATGGGTCTAGACAGGATTGCCTGGACACTGGGCGTGTCTGAGGCAGAGTGTGGGTGGAGTCTGGACAGGACTGCTGAGTCACTGGGTGGGCCTGATATGGATTGTGGGCGGAGTCTGGGCAGGATTGCCTGGTCACTGGGTGGGCCCGAGGTGGACTGTGGGATGGTTCTAGACAGGATTGCCCGGAAACTGGGCGTGTCTGAGGCAGAGTGTGGGTGGAGTCTGGACAGGACTGCTGAGTCACTGGGTGGGCCTGAGGTGGATTGTGGGTGGAGTCTGGCTAGGATTGCCTGGTCACTGGGGGGGCCCGTGGAGGTCTGTTGGCTGGGTCTAGGCAGGCCTGAGGCAGAGTGTGGAATGGGTCTAGGCAGGATTACCCAGACACTAGGTGTGCCTGAGGCAGGGTGTGGGTGGAGTCTGGACAGGACTGCTGAGTCACTGGGTGGGCCTGATGTGGATTGTGGGCGGAGTCTGGCTAGGATTGCCTGGTCACTGGGCAGGCCGGAGGTGGTCTGTTGGCTGGGTCTAGGCAGGCCTGAGGCAGGGTGTGGGTGGATATGCCCATACACGGAGTGTGGGTGGTGTTATCCGTGTCCCGGGACTAGGACTATGTCAGCGGCTCGATCCATCCGATTGGTGGGAAATGATCACATTGTAATATTCGATGTTGGCCCAGTATTTCCTGCACAGGGCAGATACAACATCCCCCCCCACACACAAGTCCCGGAGACCTACCTGTGCACCAGAGGCAGAGGGAGGAAGTTGAGGGTGGACGTCATGTCCAGGCCGCAGTCCAGCATGATGGTCGTGGATTTGAACTTGAGGATGTTGCATGGCAGCGTGGGATGTCCCGACAGGCAGTACTGCAAGAGAAGACCCAGGAAGTCAGGTCATGATCCGGACCAACAGACAACAATGAAATGTGATGACTGAGAGATTCCAGGGGGGGGGGGG
>NW_017307721.1:24945-25452 GCF_000935625.1 Nanorana parkeri
GGGGGGGGGGTCACCCGTCCAATCAGACCCCAACACAGAGCACTGGGAGCTCCACACAATGTGCATTACAGGCTGCAGCAAATCAGATGGAGCCCGCCTCATTTCCAGGCTGGAGGACGTCCAGTATCATCTAGTACTTTCCTACCAGCCTGACTATCCATGGCCCCGCCCCTTTCATTCAGTGGATTTCAGCATTACATAGTGCGGTCTGCATGCAAATGATATTTGCATAACTCCTCAAAACGGTCCACCCACCGCTTGCACCAGGGCTGAGGCCTCTTAAGGGGAATACTGAGGCAAGGTGCTGTGATGTTTTCTGATGGCTCCTCCCACCAGCCCTGCATAGAGAAGCGCAGGAACCCAGTGATGACATCATTGGATCTAAAATAAGGTCTGTAATGAAAACATAAAGGGTTTCTGGTTGCATGAGAGCAATACATTGGACTACATACATTATATATATATATATATACATACACTGATTGGCCAGATTATTATGACCACTTG
>NW_017307721.1:25526-43851 GCF_000935625.1 Nanorana parkeri
GCTGCTGGGATGTGAGCGGCGGGGGTTAGGAGGGGATCGCAGAGTAGCTCGGGTCCATCGCCACCCGCGAGTACATTTCCTCCTCCAGGAGAGAGGCCCCGCCGTGCCGGCACAGGTGAGCCGCCTCCCCCTCCTCACAGAGGGACTGGGGACCGCTACGGCACAGGTGAGTGACATTCTCCTGACACCCACCACATTTCCACTGACAGCGAACCCCTCCGCCACACAACTTTACCTCACGGAGCCCGTCTCCATGGAGACCGACAGGTGAGACTCATCCCCTGCCCGACCGACCGCCACACAGGTGAGACTCATCCCCCTCCCTCCCTGACTGACCGACCGACCGCCACACAACTTCACCTCACAGTACCCGTCTCCATGGAGACACAGGTGAGACTCCCCCCTGTCACTGACATTGAGCGATCCCAGTCCGATCCTGTCACCTACCATAATATGAGCCTGGACCTCACCACCTGTGTATGGGGAGGGGGATTCATTATTATTATTATTATCATCATCATCATTTATTATATTATTGTTGTTAATGTCTCTGGCAGTTGTGTCCTGAAAGCTGCTGAATTTATTACACCTGGGATTATAATAACCTGGCATATATAATATATATATGTGTGTGTATATATAGAGAGAGAGATATAGAGAGAGAGAGAGAGAGAGATATATAGAGAGAGAGAGATATATAGAGAGAGAGAGATATATATAGAGAGAGAGAGAGAGAGAGAGAGAGAGATACTGACTCTGCTGGATGTGTCCGGAGGTCCTGACACTATTACGGCTCCTATTAACCCCTCAGAGACCGCAGGGCTTTAGAATTCCCCCATCTATAATGTCCCCTCACTATGAGAAGCTTACCATACCTGACAGCTATAGAGTTACTTTTATTATTGTTACTATGATGATATTGTTAATCTATAGACTGCTGCGTGTCTGGAGGCTGCTGAGAGTAGTAGTAGTATTATATCTGTGGTCACTCCTCCTGCACCTCTGAGTACATTTAGGGACTGTTGACACCCCCCCCACACACACACCTTACTGTGTATCTGAGGCTCCCTCATTCTAATGTTATCAGGATGTCTGTGTCATGAATGGGGATCATAGGGAGCTTTTAGTGGTTGTAGTGTATTCCGATCCCTTCCATTGTGAGCACACAGAGACCAGAATCACAGGAGACGTTCCCTGAATTGTTCTTGTTACATTGTTGCTGTTTCATGGAAAGTGTGCGGATCGGTGTAATTATTGATCACCGATCATTGTCTGATCACATTTTATTGTATGAGTTGGTGCGGATTGTTACTCCCAGCACCCAAATTGTCCAAGGTGTCTGCCTGGCTCATATGTATAATATTGTTTATAGATGGAGATATATGGATTTATATTGCACCTCTAGTTACGGAATATAGAAGGTAATAATCATTTTACTGATGCTGGTAAAGTTGTGAGAGATTTTGAGGTGTCGGTGATCTCCCATATAACTAAGTCCTGAAACTTGGACAACAGCAGACATTGTGCCCTGGGGGCCCTTTCTGTGGGGGCTTCATCTAGGAGATCTGGGTTTCCAGTGGGGCTTCTTCCGGGGCTTCATCTAGGACTTCTGGGTTCTTCTTTTGGGACATCTTTCGGGGGGTTCATCTAGGAGTTCTGGGTTTCCATTGGGGGTTTTCTCTGGGCTTCCTCAAGGCTTCTTCCAGGGCTCCTTTTGGGGCTTCCTTGGGACTCTATCTAGAAGGTCTGGGTTACCATTGTGGGGTTTCTCTGGAACCTTTTAGGAATTCTTCCAGGGCTCCTTTTTGGGGCTTCTTCTTGGGCTTCATCTAGGAGTTCTGGGTTTCCATTGGGGTTTTCTTTTGGCTTCCACTGGGGTTCCTTTTGGGGCTACATCTAGGAGTTTTGGGTTTTCTCTGGGCTCCTTTTGGGGCTTCCTTGGGACTCCATCTAGGAGTTCTGGGTTTCCATTGGGGTTCTCTCTGGGCTTCTTTTGGGGCTACATCTAGGAGTTCTGGGTTTCCATTGGGGGGTTCTCTGGGCTTCTTTTGGGGCTACATCTAGGAGTTCTGGGTTTCCATTGGGGGGTTCTCTGGGCTTCTTTTGGGGCTACATCTAGGAGTTCTGGGTTTCCATTGGGGGGTTCTCTGGGCTTCTTTTGGGGCTTCATCTAGGAGTTCTGGGTTTCCATTGGGGGTTTCTCTGGGCTTCTTTTGGGGTTCCTCCGGATTTATAAACTCCACACACTGCAATGACGTCTTCCATTCTATTTGAACTCAGTCACTGGATACATTTTGTTGTCTCATTAGTGATCGTCTGGTTACTGATACCCGAGGAGCAATCTATAGAAATGGTCCTCTGCAGAAGTGTGTTCATTCATCATATGGCTTCCACACAGGCTGTCATGCAGTACATCTACCTCTGATATTACGGTGCATCTTACAGACAAATCCCATACTCTCAGCTTACATTTGTTTTTGTTTTCCGTTTTTGTGGCCGATGACATTTCTTTTGTCACTTTTCATACGGTTGCCTGACGTGGACGAGCCGAATATGTTTATGATAATTGATAATGAAGTTATTTTTACAATGGGTGTCGCTGACGCACGGTCTAAGAATGTTTTTGTGTACTATATGACCAGACAGGGAAGCGTTATAATACAATCACACACAGGCAGTAACTCCATTTATTGCTGTGTGTGGTTGTGTTTACATTGTGAAGATCACTCACACTGAGAGATCATTGCAACTGTCATTGTGATACATTGTGTTACTAGGTACATATTCATGAGCTGACGCTTACTCTCCACTCCCACATCTACGTATATATATATATAGATATAATGTGTATAATGTGTGAGTTCTATATAAGAGGGGAGCTTGCTGTGTTTAAAAAGCACTTTCCCAAATTTTTGGTCGGTGATGCCCCCTTGCAGAGGTTTAATCATTTATTTGCATTGTTGCCGTCGCACTTTCTCTGCCTTAGACCAGCGCTGCTCCCGGTTCCAAAAGATTGATGCATTTAGAGTGCGTATTCCGGTAAAATATTTCTGTCAGTCATGTCTAAGGCTTCATTTATTTATTACAGATATGTATATAGCGCCAACAATTTTACACAGTGCTTTACATAGTGCACATTGACATCAGTCCCTGTCCTCAAGGAGCTAACAAACTATTATCCCTATCTCTCATACATATAGGGCTGCAACAACTAATTCATTCAATCGATTATGAGAATAGTTAGCTATTCCAATTATCGGTTAGTTGAGGGGAGGGGTCTGGAGAGAGAAAGAGAGAGGGTTGGTTTTTTTTTTTTTTTCTTCAATGCAACCAATTGATTAGTTGAAAAAATAATCGGGCAACTGATCGATTTATGAAGATAATCGTTAGCTGCAGCCCTACGTACATATCAGGACCAGTTTAGACCGGAGCCAATTAACCTACCAACATGTCTTTGGAGTACCAAGAGGAAACCCATACAACCACAGTGAGAACATGCAAACTCCATGCAGATAGTGTCCTGACTGGGATATGAACCAGGGACCCCCCGTGCTGCAAGGCAGATATGTGAACCGCTAACACCACTGTGCCGCCCATTCACACTATGTGGGAATACATACATGTGTGTATATCTATCTATCTATCTATCTATCTATCTATCTATCTATCTATCTATCTCTCTATCTCTCTATCTCTCTATATCTTAGGGCTGGGGAAATTAACAATTAATTCCTCGATTAATCGTTAAACTTTTTGTTCGATTAAAATTCTTTTCATCGAAAATGAAAACACTCACCTCTCTGCCGGCTTCCGGGAGTCCCAAATACATTTGAAATCCAGTTGCCCCACTCAAGCGGCGGCCATATTTGGTGGGGCACCTGAGATTAATAACGTGCTGGATTAGTGTGATCCTAGTTCATGTTATTACTTCATTGCTGTGCTGTATGTGTATAGGCCAATGTAGTTGGATCTGTATACTGGAGGGCCGGAGTTGCCTACTCCTAGTCTAGTTGGTTTTATCTGCAGTCAGTTTATCTGCGTTAAAAAAAAAAAAGTCAGGTGCACCTGGGAATCGATTTGAGCTTCTAATCGCATGTAATAACATTTTAATGGTAGGATTTGATACCAGATGCATGTAAACGCATGTCATTTAAAGCATCCAGAAGCATAAATGCTGCATCTAGGCTGACAGGTTTTCCTCTGCCTATACAAAAACACAAGTGACTGAAGCCTTCTGCAGTAATCTCCCCACGAGGTGCCTTTTTTAGTTTTGAGAAGTCGGTGAGATAATTTCTATCACAGTCATCAGAAATTGACATTTCGAGCACATACCTACCTGCGGGTATCATGTCTGTCGGCAGCTGTTTGTCATTTCTGCTGTCATTTTGCCGTATAACCATTTAGGAAACTGAGACTAATTAAGTCTCTTATTTCTCAGGAACGCCGAGCCGCTGATTTACTTTCTTTCATTTCCTCATCTCCTCCCGAGTTTGTTTTGTGCAGGGAGGTGAGTTGTAGTTTTCTCTCTATACATAATATATGATGCTGTGCAGTGTTGTGCAAGTTTACCTTCTTCAGCTATTGAAGAGCTGGTGTGTGTGTGTGTGTGTGTGTGTGTGTGTGTGTGTGTGTGTGTCCGTCCTACCAGGCTGGGGGAATGCTGAGTATTGTAGTTCCCCAATGCCTGGGGAGGGGTTGTTCAGAATATATCTTAGAGAGGGTGTGTATGTATGGCAGTTACTATGAGAGTTGAATTCATCACCAGATGATGGTTGGCTTCTACCTGAGGCTAAAGATCAGCGATTTGGTGTTTTTTGCTCCAGAACTTCCATCTTCCTGGGACTGAAGTCGACCGTACACTGGTAGATTTTCATATAAACATTCATACTGAAAATCTGGTCAGAACATTCGATCATTAGAGATTTGATGTCATTCAAAATTTAATTTCAATAAATGGTGTTTCCCGAAAGAAAACAATCGCTGTTAGAATTCCACTCGTTGGAGATAAAAACATCCTGCTTTAATTTTTTTTTGTTCATCGCTGCAGTCGAAAAACAATTATTTGACACCATTAATAGAAAATCGAGTAAACATTCCAAAAAAAAACAAAAATTCGGAACTAAATTGTATTGGTGTATGACCTTTAAATCATAAAGTCAGGGCTGGAGATATCTCAGTATCCGGGTCGCCAATGCTCCTTAAAAATTACATCTGGCACCTGGACAAATCTCAGGATCCGGGTCGCCAATGCTCCTTAAAAATTTCAGCTGGCGCCTGGACTAATCTCAGGATTCTGGTCACCAATGCTCCTTAAAAATTGTAGCTGGCGCCTGGACAAATCTCTGGATCTGGGTCGCCAAAGCTCCTTAAAAATTTCAGCTGGCGCCTGGACTAATCTCAGGATCCGGGTCGCCAATGCTCCTTAAACATTGTAGCTACCACCTGGACAAATCTCGGGATCCGGGTTGCCAATGCTCCTTAAAAATTGTAGCTACCACCTGGACTAATCTCAGGATCCGGGTCGCCAATGCTCCTTTAAAAATTACAACTGGCACCTGGACAAATCTCAGGAGCCAGGTCGCCAATGCTAAGTTCTTCTTTAATGGCAGCGATGTCTGGTTCTTCCTCCTGGATTAAGTGATGCTCATGTAATGCATATGAGCGGCGTTCAGTACCAAGTACTATGAGTCCAGAATGGGTCACGATTCACCTGCAAGAGTTGTGTCATTGACTGCCGGGCGTCTCCGTTAATGGATTGAATGTTGCTGGGCATCATGTCACCCGGGAAGAGGAGTAGCGCTGGACCACAGGCAACGGACAGTGCCTAAGATAAGGCGAGTATTGCAATGAAAGTGGCTTTTTTTAAAAACTATTTAAAGGTGCAAAGCAGCAAAAAATGGACTTCCCCTTTAAATATTTTTTTCTGTTGTTTCCCTCTAAAGCATAATAAACATAAAATCTTGTAGCTGCGTAAGATGTGATGACGGTGGGGAGTGTGTTTTGTGTGCGTTGTAATTTCATTCTTCTCATGTTCTGTTGTCTGGGCGGTTTGTGTGACGGAACTTTCGCAGGTTTGGTGTCATACTGTTTGTTTTTCTATTTTGAATTTGCTGAACAGAAATGTGTTTCGCATGTTGTTGGCGTGTTTTCTAACGCGCTCATTTCATCCTAAATTTGATCCCAGCTAGAAGGACAATGCGGGGCTGAGTTGGGCTGGCGTCTCCTAAATGTGCTCGTGTGAATTGTCGCTCAATGTAAAGCATAGATCTGCGATCAGGAAAGTCGCGGAATGAAGTGAAGTACTAAAGTGTGAAATTGTTGGAAAAACCCGACGCACAAATGAGCGTGGGAATTAACAGGAAGAGCGCAAGACTTTTATAATAAGCAATGAAAGCACGCCACCGTTATAATGACGCAGTGATCCCACGATTCATAGATGGAGGTATACAGATAGGTAGAGAGAGAAAAATGTACTCTGCCATTCCATGTATACCTCTCAAGTTACCCTGAACTGTATTAGTACATGATTATTGTTTTGTGTTGAGGTTCAATAAAGTTTACCTGCTTTAAAAAAAAAGAAGGTCTGTACACATTGACTGGATTGCGCTGTTTCGGTTACCCCTGTCAATCAAATGTCTTGGAGGAGGAGCAGGGGGCGTGGCTTGGAGTCCAGAGCTTCAGACCTGAATGTGTTTTATGTGGGGCGCACAGAGCACTGCAGGTCAGAAGGTAGTCCTGTGACACGTGTACGCACATAAGGGGGGGTTCACTGGTGCTCCAGGGGACCCTGAAGGACAGTAGACACGAGCAGAAGAGAAATGATAAAGGTTGAGTGTAAAGAAATAAAAGGCTGCAACGAAAAATCTGTCTGCTCCAGTTCTGATAAATTCCCCCTCAATGTTTTCTAAATGTTGAAAAACATGCAACACGTCATGCCTGTTAGCACCGTGCTCACTGGTGCTGCACATACAAACATATCACCTCTCGGCCTTTAGATGAAGTGTTGTATGTTCTTATCGGTGTCCAGGCGTGGAGATTTGTCTCTATCCTGGGCCTATGGCAGAGTTCACTAGCTGGATAGTATCCTGGGGGGGGGAGGTGCACCTCCCACATGGTAAGATGGGGCTCAGGAGTACTTCCCTGTTATGGGGGGTAGAGCCGGTTTCTTCTGAAATGAATGGCTCTACCTGGTGTGGTTACAGTTCAAATCAACGATCAGTTTTCAACCTGGAAGGACTGGGATGGAAAATTTTTCTCTGACGAATGGAACGCTAACAGTGAATTTGGTTTTCCCCTTAACGTCTTCCAGGACAGCATCTTGAGATATGGAGGCTCCTCCCGATCCCACAGGAAACACATCACCATTAACCTTTTAAAAGGCCCGCCTTCTAACCAGCTCCTCAGTCTTTTGCAACCTGGGGATGCGCGTCACAAGAACGCTGAGGAGCCTCCATATGGCAGATGCCAGGGGAAACGCCATTCATTCCAAAATGGAACATTGGAATCAAACTAAATTTCGATTGACATTCGTCTGGTGGTATTATCGGGTGATAGAGAAAGATCTTTCCTAGGAACTTTCCTTCAGAAATCTACTAATGTACGGCCAGAGAGACTGCAGTGTCTGGGGTGCCAGAGTAGTGCTGTAGGTTTGGGACCCCATACTGGGTGAAATAACACAAGGCCTCGCATTTTTCTGCAAGTCTCTTTGGCTAGGCCTTCTGGCCTAGACTGGGGCAATTATTTAGGCTAGGTTCACACCTAGGCGACTCCTGACCGCGCGGTTTTGTGCGCGATTGCCGCGAGGTCAGGAGTCGCTAAGGTGTGAACCGTTCGCGCTGTGGGTTCCATTATTTTCTAAGGGCTCCCCAGTCGCACCAGGCGGATCGTGCGATTTCCTGCTGCACGTCGTGTGTCGCAAGAAAAGGTACTTGTACCTTGCATGTCACCCCATTGGAATCACTGGGGCCGCGCGGCAATCGTTGTGTGTACTAGCCCCGGGACGCACGTCCTGGCTGTCGTACTATGTAGTGTAGGCGTGAACCTAGCCTTATACCCGGCCTCAAGGCCTAAACATTATATAGCACCTTCCCTCCACAGACAATGGATGTGGGTTTATGGGTCTTCACTGAAGTCTGGGTGGGGGGAATGTGTGGTCATAAAAGTTCCTTCCTTGGTGGGTCTCAGGGAGAGCCTCTAAACTAGTACTCAGTGACCACCTTTGGCTGGCCATGAGGGCAGTGGTCTGCCTGGCTTCGGCCAGATGGTGGAGTCAAAAAAGGTGTGTCGCCGGGGGTCATCGAAGGGCCCATTCTGTACTGGAGAAGGACCTAGCAGCACACCTAGTGCACGTGTGTGTGTGTGTGTGGTGAAATGCACTTTTTAAAACATGCGTGAGCCTTGCCGATTGGCCTTCAACCAAATCTGCAGATCAGTCTTTGTCGTCTGTTCATAAAATATTAGTCTGTGTGTCTGCCCCAACTCGCAAAAAAGCTCTGATGGGTTATCATGAAGAAAAATTGCTCCGTTTTTGCTGTCTGGATGAAATGTTTGAGATTTTTTTTTTTTTTTCTTTCCCTCAATACTTCCTGTGCTAAATTTGGACTTGTCGTCATTCTCTCTTCATTTGGGTCACATTTGCACGGAGAAGTCCTTGAGATGCAGGGACACTTTGTACTCTCCGCTCTGGAGTTCCTTTTAAAGCTGCCGTGCAAAAACTAAATTATTAATTCATTTTATTTTAATATTGTTCAAGAGTTCTAATTGGTCTTAGGGCTCAACTTATTAGGAGGCCCGTCTTATTATGGAACGGGTGGTGTTACAGCCCTTTACAATCGTTCCCGGGGAGCAAGGGTTAAATATGTAATGTTGCACTTTTGGAAATTAAAATACATTTTTGCAACTGAAGACGGATGTTTCCACACTTCTGCATCCGTTGTTGCTCAATATATTTTATATCCTAAATGCAGATGGAGATCACATCAAAGCCCGAGATGTGTGTATTGGTTCAGTAACATAGTTCTTGGTGTTGTAACCCATTCGCTCCCTTTGGATAATATCAGAAATGAGGAGGTATTGGGGGGAATTTATCAAAAGTGGAGCAGCTAAAATCTGGAGCAGTTGTGCATGAGAACCAATCAGATTCTCTCTTCAGTTTGTTCAGTTAAGATTTGAAAATGAAAGAGAGAAGCCGATTGGTTGCCGTGCACAACTGCTCCAGATTTTAGCTGCTCCACTTTTGATAAAGTCCCCTCATTGATCTGATGTAGTTGCAACTGAAGTGTAGGGAATCATGTGCAGAGCAATTAGTGACATGGGAATTAAAGAGCCCCCACCGCTGCTTCCTCCTCTGCAGCTGGCTATGATACCCGACCGCTTGGGTATGGAGGAGCATGTGACCTTCTGCCTGTGAAAGTTCTCAGTTCTAGCCCAAGCGCTGTCCCATGACCAGGGGATTGCAGTCACTGCTCCTTCGGGTCACCCAGACCAGTCATTTCAGCGCCAGCTGTGCAGGAAAAAAGGAATGGCAAAGTAGCATAGGGAGTTGAGGGGGCAGTTTGCACATATGCCACAGGCAGGATACATAGCAAAATGAGGGAAAGAGTTTCTTGGCAGAAGACTTTGCATATCTCCTAGTAAAGGGTTTAGTTCCACTGTAAGTTTAGTTGGGGGGAAAAAACAATGCTATATAAGGGGTAGTGTGGGTCGGGTCGGTAGATATTGTATACAGTTCTTGAAGGTTTTGGTCTACCTTTGACGTATTTAAAGGGACAGTCCATCCATTGGTAGATGTTGAAGATATTTCTTCTCTTGAGTTCCTCTTCTGCACACTATACTATGGCTTGCTCTTTAAAGGGATATTTAACTAATATAACAGACAATACTCCAGGATATTCCCATGTTTAACGTCCACTCCTGCTGTAACAAAGCTGGGATCAGCTGACTGGTAGATCTGGCTGCTGGAGTCTGCATGAGGCAGAACGTCCACTCCTGCTGTAACAAAGCTGGGATCAGCTGACCGGTAGATCCGGCTGCTGGTGTCCCCATGGGGCAGAGCGTCCACTCCTGCTGTAACAAAGCTGGGATCAGCTGACCGGTAGATCCGGCTGCCCCAATAAGGCAGAGAAAGCTAGTGTATAACTCGGCCTTCCAGACCCAACTACTAAGTGAAATGCCACTTTTGGGTGCTCTGACTCTTTAAGGCCCATTCTTGTCCCCGGGATATACCGTAAATCCACCACGTTATGATGGTTGTGCAATCAAAATATGATTTTTATAATGGTATGGAGGCAAAATATCCCCGCTGACTGACTAAATCAGAAAGGAATGTGTTTTCTATATCACAGCAGTCCGATCTGTAGCACCGTTGTGTGGAGGCTTTGGCTTTGATTTTACAGTATTGCATAGTATGCTCATTTTTGTAGCCGAGTTGCCTCTTCTGCGGTCTAGCTCCTATTGATGTTAGTGTGGCCCTCACGGCTCAAGTCTGTTCTTGTACTGCCCTTCTTATACCGGAAACCAGTAGGGCTGCAGCTAACGATTATTTTCATAATCGATTAGTTGGCCGATTATTAAGTTCGATTAATCGGATTAAAAAAAAAAAAGGCTCCAGTGATGGACTACTAGTTTGTGGTGAGATTGTAGTCCATCATGGGAGCAAGCTTGGCGCGGTAGAAGTAAAAAAAAGAGTGTGGTGTGCAATATAGTACATAATACAGCGGCGCAGACAGTAAATATTCTCATTTGACAACTATTATGTATGCTGGAGAAGTGATGACGGTTCTGCCAGTCTTGACTCCTTTGTGGAGAAGGGTTGTTGGCTACCTCTGGGTGGCCACGTTAACAGTTATTGGGCTTCAGGATTATAATGTCGAGGAGGGCAGCATAGCTGTTCTTCTTTCTGTAGAGGGTACAATATCACTTTTTAAGGCTCGGTGCATTTTAAATTCTTTATTGCTAGACAAGGGAGCAATCACACACAAAATGGAACAGCATTCAAGTGGGGTAAGAGCAGATGAACATCAAAGTCAGCATCAAAAACCATACTAAGACCATTGGCAGCAAATATCATCACTTTCCATAAGAAATAACCAAGGTAGGATTAAACCCCCAGCTCCACACTGTGCGCGAGCACTCCCACAGTCCAGATTTTAAAGTAACGTCACAATGGGGAACAGGCTAGGTGCATTTTAGTTCCAGTGGAGTATAGGGCTGCAACAACTAATCAATTAAACTGATGAGAGATTTTTTTAAAGCAACCAATCGATTAATCGAAAAAATAATCGGGCAACTAATCGATTATGAAAATAATTGTTCGCTGCAGCCCTAGTGGAGTATGAACTTTGCAGGAGGAGCAGGACTGACCGCCAGGATTTCCAAGAAGAGCCTTACCAAGTTTGTAAAACATGTATGGAACTCCACCTTAAAGTAAATCTTTTCATTATGTAAATACTGAACTGGTGAAGGAAAAGCTGCTTCCCCCTACTTGGTGCATTGGTGGTGGCCCATCTGTGACCCTTAAGGACCATTAGTAAAATAATGGAGGCGATGGAGACCTGACAATCAGCAAAGCCACCCTGTAAAAGAAGAGTTTTTATATTTATCTTTCCAACAGGTAGGTAGTGAACTCTTGCTCTCTTGAAGGGCTCGGGGGACACTTCGGATAATGTGTCCCCATTGGGCATTTTGGTATCTCCTGAGCAGCTGGCACGAAAAAACAAAACGCCCAATGGGGGACATATGTCTATGAAGGTTCTCATTCATCCAGATCATGGTGTATCTGTAAAAAAGAAATCGAGGCAACTGGACTTGTTGTATTTTCTTTTCTTGAACAACCTTTTGCTGGTCATCTGACTAGCTTTCTCAATTCATAGCTTTCTCAATTTTGAATTGAGGAAGCTAGTTGGATGACCGACAAAACATCTTCAAGAAAAAAAAATACAGCAAGTCCAGTTACCTTGATTTAATTTTTTTACCGATATACCAATGGTAGGGCATGTTATCCATAGTTGATGGTGATCATTCGGTGGCTCTGCTGATGGCAGGCCCAACCTTGAACACATCCCTCGATTTACTATTGATCCTTAAGGGTCGTAGGTGGACCATCTCCAATGAGAGGGTGGCATTGCTTTCAAGAGGGTCCCAACTAATTTAATAACCGTGCTTTGAGCTCCTTTTAAAGGAGAACTATGAGGGGGGTGATTTTCACTCCACCTCATAATTCTAGTCGACCTGTGACAATGAGACTCTGTCACAGGTCGGCTCAATAGATCGGGAGGTGAGCAAACACATACCGTCGCTCGCTCACTTCTCGATCATCTCCCTGCAGAGAGCCTTGACTGTCACTCACGGCTCCGCTCCGATCCTCCAGCGCTGACTGGCGGAACGGATGGGGGAGGGGGCGGGTACAGCTGGCTCTGCCTCTAGATAGGCAGAGCCAGCTGTCAATCACGCAGCTGGGTGGATCTCGCCAATAATGTCTGGATGCGTCCGGCTGCAGCGGTCTCAGTATACCGGGAGCTGTAGCCCGCTATACACTGAGCTTTGGGTCACGGGAGGATGCTAGTATATGTCCTCCCGTGACCCTGAGCAGAACTATGGGGGAAAACACTTACCCCATAGTTCTCCTTTAAGGAAAGCCCAGCTGTTAAGTGACATTTGGACTCGCAGGTAATTGGGTTAATAAAATCCGAGAAGATATTTTGGACTAAAAAGCTGACGTTTTCGGTCGTCAAAGCGTGGTTGTTGAGCTGTTCTTATTATACCACCCGATCGGCTTAAAATAAAAGCAAACATAAGGTTTTCCCCTCCCTTAGTTTTTTTTTTTTTATGTGCTGGACCCCGCTGTGCATGTACCAGGTAGACTCCGCCAGAAGTCTTTCCTGTGCGCTAAATGACAAATCTACGTCAGTGATTGTCCGCGCGGAGCCGGAATGACGGGTGGAAGATGCCTTCCATCCGAGTTTAATTAAGCTATCCTTTTGTTATCTCTCTTCTGCCACCAAACCTGTAGCGGGTTCCCATCCGACTGACAGCATCCCTCCGATCTATGACAAGCTCCGCATCCCGCACGCCTAGACTCCATCAAAGGAATGTGTCCTGTAGCCAGCAACATTGAAAGCTAGTCTGCTCAAGGGCTGCACAAAATGATTTGATATTCCCAGAATAATAGAGACAAGCACAGCGGAAGTGTTCTTGTGGAGGCCCGCCGCTCCTCTCCACAAAAGCGCCCACTCCCTTCTCTTACACTTCGCAGGCTGACAGCTCTTTGTGAAGCACACATCAAGAACATGACACGAAATTAAAAGGAACATATTGCTGACTGTGAAATAATTGTGTTTAGCCAAACAAGAAACACGCAGAGATTTGTTGAAGGCTAAAGAAGGATTCTCATGAAGAGCAATCTGTAGAGCAGCTGTTTTCGGTGGCGGAGGGGGACCTTTTATATCTTGTGAGGGAATGCCAGTTAAAGGGGAAAAATACCCACGCACATAAAATGTTGTCATCCAGCAACTCCGATTTATAAAGTAGAACTATGGGGTCAGGGCTTTTCCCCATAGTTCTCCTTAGGGTAATGGGAGGACACAAACTAGCTTCCTCCCGTCACCCTAGGCTCAGTATACCGGGAGCTACTGCTCGCGGTATACTGAGACACCGCAGCTGAAGCGGATCCCGGCAATTATGTCTGGATCCGCCCAGCTGCGTGAGTGACAGCTGCCTCAGCCTATCTAGAGGCAGAGCCATCTGTACCCGCCCACTCCACCATCCGTTCCGCCAGTCAGCGCTGGCAGATCGGAGCGGGGAGGGGGGAATCCAGCCCCTCCCCCTGTCACGGCAGAGAGCCGTGACAGGATCGAGAAGTGAGCGAACGCCGGTATGTGTTCGCTCACCTCCCGATCTACTGAGCCGACCTGTGACAGTCTCATTGTCACAGGTCGGCTAGAACTATGAGGTGAGTGAAAAGCACCCCCCCTCATAGTTCTCCTTTAACAGACTCAGCAACATTCGGCTGCATCATTGACTGCTAAATAAAGCAACAGGAAATGGTAACATTTTGGCTTGTCCGCTATCGGCATTTGGCGTCCACACAATGGTTAAAGTAGTATTACAGTCACTTCAGTTTGTTAGCAAGCAGAATATATATGCAAATACATAATTAAAAAAAAAAAAGTTACCAAATGGCTAATTGCTTACCCGTGTCTCCACCACTCACTCCCATCTGAAGATTCTCGAGCAGCCGGGCAGGATAATGGGGCCGCATGCCGCAGTAGAGATCTTTGGCCGGGAGAAGAGGAGAGACCCAGTGTAAGTCAATGCACGCAGCCGGCAGCGTTCACACAGACACCGTGGGACACAGAAGACATAGCAGTCAGCACTGGATCAGAGAACGGCACCAGTGCTGGATGGATTCCTGAATACAAGTGGAAAGAAGAAGATGATCTGATCAAGAGGCATCATTTAGGGTTAAGTCCTTAAAGCAGCGGTGGGGGGAGGGAATTGTGACTTTAATATCACTTAATTGTGGTGCAGCATGTCACATGTTGTGCTCTTAAAGCAGGGATGGGCAACTCAGGCCAGCTATTGCTTTAACTACAATTTACAACATGCCTCTGGGAGTCGTGCCTGTAAGCTCTCGTTCACATCTAGGCGTATTGCATAAGCGCGATTCCGAAGGCTACTTGGCTGTATCCCAATGGAAAACGCCCTACAAAACGGCCCAAAGTAGTACCTGGACCTTTTCAGGCGTGGGCCGTTTTGTAGCGCGTTAGGGACGGGCGGAAATACGGCAAGGTGGGAACGAGACCATTAACTACAATGCAGTAAATTTTCTTTGACCGTTTTGTAGAGCGTTCGTCGAGCGTAGAACGCGCTACAAAACGGTCAGGTGTGAACGAGGGCTAACTGTCCAGCCTTGCAATGCCTCATGGGATTTGTAGTCCGGAGTTGCCCACCCCTGTCCTAAAGCAACCATTGCTAGAATATATCATTGCCCCGCCACCTGCTGGCACTTTACGTGGGTCTTAACATCAGGAGTCCTGATCATGTGACCATTCTGATTGGTTGTTAAATCATCCCAGAGGCTCCTAATCCTTTATGGCGACCAGGAGTTGTCTGTGACGGCTCGGTCAGTGTGCTGGGAACATGCAGTAAGCCCTCCCTCATTCACACTTGGCATTTCTGCTCGAAAAATACTAACCCCCCCCCCAAAAAAGAACTCAATCATTTCTATGGCCAGGTTCACATCTGAGCATTTTCACTTGTAGCAAAACACCCGCCGCTTGAAGAAAGCACATGAGCTTCTTTTTGGCAGCTTCTGCGCTCCTTGGCCCCATAGACTTCAGTTGAAATGCTCAAAAAATGCGCGTTTGTCCATTTACATCAATGTGTCACGATCTGCTCGCAAAGACATGTGACTGTATGTGCAAGTCGTGCTACACAAAACACGTGTTTCTACACGTGAAACAGCAAAAAGTTTCCCAGCACACTCGCCAGCCGGCATGCAAAAAAAAACTGGTCTCACCGCTAAGGTTAAAAACAGAGGTTTCTACACGTGAAGACGCTGTCGCTCAAGTGTGAATGCGGACTAAGACTGCTTTCAGTATACAAAAGCACATGGACGCATATATGCAGCAGCCCGACACTAAGGCTCACCCACCGTGCGGCTGCTTGTATGTTACGCCGGCAGGAAGAGCTTAAAGTGGACCTTTACCCATATGTTCAAAATAACAACAAAAGCACCTTTTTATACATGATTAGTAATAACAATCTACAAACAC
Source organism: Nanorana parkeri (assembly GCF_000935625.1). Classification (NCBI taxonomy): domain Eukaryota; kingdom Metazoa; phylum Chordata; class Amphibia; order Anura; family Dicroglossidae; genus Nanorana; species Nanorana parkeri. Next base: position 41,300 of record NW_017307721.1, read on the forward strand.
CTTCTTCTAGATAACTGAGGGTTTTGTATTCTTTGCATACCTTATTTTACCTTATTTCTCACTTCCTTTCCAGTCTTCTCGCAGTGGCCATTTTAACTAAGGGCAGATTATTCTATCTCCCTTTAATTCCTGGAACTCTGGCACATGTGACTAGGACATGTGACCATGCACATCATCTCAGGGGAGGAAAATGCCTTTCTCTGAGATCTTGTGAGATTACAGATGCGTTTTCCCAGCAATGCTCTGCTGATGTAACCTTCCCAGGATGCAACGCTTGTGCTAGATTACATCACTAATGCCCACTGTCACAGGTCGGCTCAGTAGATCGGGAGGTGAGAGAACACATACCGGCGTTCGCTCACCTCTCGATCCTGTCACGGCTCTCTGCCGTGACGGGGGAGGGGCTGGATTCCCCCCTCCCCGCTCCGATGCGCCAGCGCTGTAGCTCGCGGTATACTGAGCTTAGGGTAACGGGAGGACGCTAGTTTGTGTCCTCCCGTTACCCTAAGGAGAACTATGGGGAGAAGCCCTGACCCCATAGTTCTCCTTTTAAATAAACCATACCTGTAAAAAAAAAAATTAATTGTAAATACTTCTCATATCTCCTCCCCACTCCACCGGAGCCACTCCGATCCTTGGGAATCTCCTAAGGCTGCACTTGTGGGAGTGTTGACCTCCTTGGTTCCTCATGGCTCTCCCTGGTTCCTCCTGCTGACCCTGATGTATTACATAATACAGCGGAGATGGCTTCAGGCTTTAGTATTTCTCCTATTGTGGACACCGGGCATGCTACACACCTCAGGGCGTATGTAGTACCAGCAATTCCCCAGTCATAGCTGTGTGTGGCTGTGTAAATACCGCAGCTGAACAAGCTGTTGCTGTAAAATAACAGACCTTCTGGACATCGTTTTTATAAAAACACAAAACATAGAGAGTAGCATTGTTACTGTTGTATTTACTATGTATTAATCGAATGTAGATAAAAGGGTAAAGAGACTTTTGAATGTTATTCAAATTACCTTGTGGTTTGGACTTGTCATATGGTGCCATGAAAGCCCTACTTTTTCTCTAATCCTTTTTTTGTTGTTGTTGACTGCAGATAAAAGGGACGCCCTTCAGTCTGCATGTCCGTTAAAGTAACCTGACAAATGCAAAAGAAAAAGAAACCCGTTTAAATCAAATTTCGAAACCCCTTATTAGCCCTTACCCCAATCAACCCCAAATTACTCCTCCTTCCCCTTCTCCCCTCAACTACAATTTTGCAGAATTTTTTTGTTTTTTTTTAAATTTTATTATATTATTATATTTGTTAACCTTTTATAGTGTGGCATTAAAAAAATCCCAAAATTGCATTGACATGTTAAATAAAAAAAACCCCAAACTTTATTTTCATGTGCAGATAACTTTGTGATGCTTTTGTGTCTTTTGTTCATGACCTTCTTTTTCCTGATTTTGGCTGATCTTTCGTGCAGCGACTCGGCTTAGTTCTCCTGACAACGTTTGTCTGCTGCCAGCCCTGACCTGTGGCCCGTTTTCCCGATCTCCCTTTTCTCTGCCGCCATCTTGCTTTTTCCAGCGCTGAGTGAAACACAGCTCCCTTCTCCGTCTCCTGTGTGTACGGGTACCCTTCCACACGCGAGCAGGGTGAACCCGGGGGTCCCCGGCAGAACATCGGCTGGCCCTTAAATGGGGGATCCCATGCCTCCTGCTTGCGGGCTCACATCCCTGATACCTTGACATATAGGGATTCACCAATACCATTTTATCCAGACCGAATATGAGTACTGATACTTTTCCTCAAGTACTCGCGGATACCAATTTTTATTGTTTTATTTTTTTTTGCATCACGTGACCGTTTTGCCTAAAACAATGCAGACTAATTTTAGGGCAGTGGTGGAGCACCAGGTCCCGGTCCATGACTCTGGTAGTTCTGCCAATGACTCCAAGCTGTAGAGGAACTGCAAACCCCAGCAATACATTATACAGCAACACAGAATAATATGAAGCTCCATCCTCTTTGTTGCTCACCAGGGCTGCGCAGGCGGGGTGTGGGGCTCTCGAAGGGCTCCATCAGTCTCTGTGGGCAGCGAGTAGATGGTGTGGTCGGACCAGTGCTGTCGGTTAGCCACCACAAGGTCTTCAGCAGGCTACCAGGGAGTGCAGGAACTCAGGCAGCGGAATCTTTCGGGACATTTTCATGAGTACTCATGAAGATGCCTAGTATCAGCTCTTGGTATCCTAGTAGCCTAGTATCTAGCTGTAGTTCGCCTTTAAATTTCTGGGGCTTATACCAGTTCTGGGCAAATCAGAAGGCCAATTAGCCAATGCTTCTAACACTCTAGTGTGCACCCTATAGATTTGGCCTTGTGTAATTTTTAATCAGTGGGCTGACATTTGTTTCTCACTTCTTAATGGGGAACTGTAATGGTTTACAAATATAAAACATTAATGAGGTCTGGGTTTTTTTTTTTGCGTGTGTTCTGAATAGAGTAAGCAAAGGTTTTATATTTTCACTGTGTTTTGTCCTTTTTGGAACATTTTCCCTTCACTTC
>NW_017307721.1:44088-44992 GCF_000935625.1 Nanorana parkeri
CTGTCGTGCCCGGCTGGGGGGGGGGGGGGGGGGAGTTTTGCTTTTTCATACCTTTTTAAAGTGTAATTCTAGGCATTTGTTTTGGATTATCGGTTTCAGCGCTGGGTAGATTTACCTTCCTCTATTTGTCCTGTCGATGGGGCAGAAAGTGAGGGAAAATTTAGTTTTAGCATTGTCACCAGAGCAAGAGGTAGGGGTAAATCAATAGGAATACCTGTTCAGTCTAAGAGGGGAGCTCTACTCAGTTCTTTGGGCAGGGAAAGCAATTTAATACGGAATTCAGGATCCAGCCTGTTCAGTCCAGGAGCCAGCAGGATTGTTTTCAGGAACCAGCTCCACTGACAACAACTAGAGGAAACCTCAAAAGTTGGGCGCCAGCTGAAATTTAGAAGGAGCATTGGTGACCTGGCTCCTGGAATTTGTCCAGCCCTGCCTTGGTTATTTTCCTCACACTTTCTATTGCATCTCCAGGACAGGAAACGAAGGGATATCTCCCGCACAGGACACAGATGACCAAAAGAAAGATGGCTTTCAAACCTCCCCTCCCATGCCGCTTCTACCTTCGTCACAGCCGAGACGGGAATCCCCAGTGTTGGCATCCAGGGGGGAGTGGTGACACTAGTCTCTTGGTCATGTGCCAACAATTGGCGGCTAGGCCCAAGCCCTGCCACACTGGAGGAGGTCACATACTCCTCTGTACCAACTAAGAATATAGGCTCACAAAAATGATTTTCTAGGCAATGTCCTGTGTATAATGACACGAAAATCTTACTTCTAGTATAAAACATGGCAAAGTAAACACAATGTAGCAATAATGTTGTTACATTGTAATACAGAACACCGTTCAGAAGCTTCATTCGAAAACAGATGTGGCAATAGAAGCTAGAGAAGTGGAGGGGGGGGG
>NW_017307721.1:45137-47178 GCF_000935625.1 Nanorana parkeri
GGGCGGGGTGCTCATTTAGCCCTTAAGGATTCAGGGACTCTTCGCTTGCTCAGATATCTTCTACAGTTTTCAGATATGAAATGTAACCCGTTAGTCATAGTTAGTGTGATAAATGTTCATTAAAATGTTTTAGGACAGAATTACAGATCATGTTGTCGCCTCTTCCAATCCCAGCGTCTCTTCTATCTGCAGCAGCACATGGTAATAATTTTGATGCAATTGAATTATTTCTTTTATTACAATGGGTAATGGCATTTGCAGCCACATTTCTCCAGCTCCAATACATGTAATAGCCTAATACATTGAGTAAATGAAAAGGACACAAATGTCAGCCTTGTACTTGAGCAGAGCGTAATTATGCAATGCTCCGAATTTAATATCTGCCTTCCTGACTGTCAGAGCAATCCTATAGCCGGCGCTGCTTGTACGTATTTGTACTGACCTCGTCCAATAAATGTAAACGTCTGTTTTTTCGCAGTATCGCGGCTTCGCTGTATTATGTTCATCTGAAAATGGGTTTTCTGCTTTGATTTATCCGGTTCGTCTTTGAGCTTCTTCATAACTTAAAAACTAAGGCTCCGATTCTTGTGGGATTCTGGTCTTCATGCTATCACTCACCTTATCTGGTCCCTCTTCCTTTTTTTTTTTATTTTGGCTGAGCATGTGTCCTGCATGTTTGACTGCCCACTCAAGAGGCAATCAAGAGGTGATGTGTCACAATCTGGGATCAGGCTCGGAGTCCTGTAGCTGAAACAGCGGGCAAATTCGTGGTATATCAGGCCGGGTTCGGTACACAAGCAGACGGTAGTAATATAGGAGCAGGCAGAAGCGTAGTCGGAGAACAAGCTGAGGTCAGGAGCCAAAGGTATCAGGTATGAAGTGGAAGATGATGAGAGTAGTCAGTGAATCAGCAGCCAAAGGTCGGTACATGGGTAGCAGTATGAGTGGAATGTATCACAGGAGGAGCAAAGAAGCAAGATAATGGCAGGAGCGCAATAATCTGGCAAACAGGAAGTGCAGAGGCGTGGCTAAAATAGGAAGCAAGCAAGGAGGAGCAAGGAGTACAGAGTTCAGCAGAAACTAGGTTTACCTGAGGATTACACAGGAGATCAGGCAAGGAGCTATCTAAGGTTTCAGAGTTTGGAATATAATTGGTTTTGTCAGGTTCTTGGACCAAGGCTGCAGATAACCAGTTCTGGAAGCTTTGTATTTGCTGCATTGAACTGAAAGTCACCTGCAGTATATTCATAATTTTCAAAATATTCCCCGATGTGCTCAGACATGTTTCTAAGATAGAAGAAAAAGCAAAAAAACACCGGCGCCAGCACCCGCGACTTGTATGCACACAAACTAGTAACACTAGTGATGCAGCTCCCACTGGTCAAGGCAACCGACGGAGGTTCTGATGAAGGGGGCATTGCCTCTGAAACATGTAAACCCGTGGAATACTTGGGGGCAGAAGACTCTGGTTTAACATCAATACTCCAGCTTGTCTTTGTTCAGGATTTCATTTACCCATCCTTGTTACATGCCTGTGTTCTACAGTTGTTTGCAAGTAGAGCCCTAGCTATGTGCCTTCTTTTTATTAAATACTGTTTTACCCTATGGAGGCGCTCCTTTTTGCTTTATGTTTCTAAGATACTTATGCTATGGCCAGCTCCAGACCAAACTCTTGGATAGAGTTGAGACAGTTGACCCAACTCAAGGTTGTTTCTGGACGCAGCGGTCAGGAGTGCGATGGGTTCATGGACTATTCTGCAGACTATCGCATTGTAATCGGCAGTATCGAGCTCCGTCAGTCTCTCTGCGATACTCTAAAACACAACGGACAAAACGTTGCCATCTCCAAATATGTGGAAATGAGGAACGTGAAATCACCTGCAGACATGCAATCTGCTCCCGCCAGATGAGTTGTCATTGTGATTGTTATTTATATTCTCCTGTTAGATGATGAAACCGTTAAGGTTGCTATAAGGAGGCGATGTTGCTCATAGGCATTGTGTGATTAGCATATAAATAAATGTTTAGGACAAATATAATC
>NW_017307721.1:48095-51972 GCF_000935625.1 Nanorana parkeri
TGTGTCTGGCGCTGGCAAGACCTTCGCTTTTTATATCATTTCTTTGTAAAGATTCCGAGTGAATTCGAGTCTGTTTCCTCGCTTCCTGTCCTGTTGATGGTTGTTAGACATGAGATGACAATTGGAGGATGGAATTAATTGTTTTGTCTGTGACCACAACAGATGTTAAAGCAAAACTCCACCCCAAAAAATATAAGATAACAATGAATAGTCCCGGGAAAAAATAAAATAAAACCATCTTTGGCTGCAACGTTAATCTTCATACCAAAGATCTCCCCCGCAGTACTCTGTTTCTGCTAATAGAGGTTTTCAGTCTGATGACTGACATCATTCAATCCACTTCCGCTGAGCCCAGGTCACCGAGGAACTGCCCCCAGCCTGTAACTGGACGGTAAATGTCCCCGTTACATTGGCAGGCAGTGTGAATGTAAATTTACATTATGATCAGCCTGCAATGCTTCCTCCTGCCTGCAGCAAATTGATCACTGGGGGGAGGGTAGACAGTGGAAATGCTTCTTCCTGCCTGCAGCGGACTGATCACTGGGGGAGGGGAGACTGAGGAAATACATCCTCCTGCCTGCAGCAAATTGATCACTGGGGGGAGGGTAGACAGTGGAAATGCTTCTTCCTGCCTGCAGCGGACTGATCACTGGGGGAGGGGAGACTGAGGAAATACATCCTCCTGCCTGCAGCAAATTGATCACTGGGGGGAGGGTAGACAGTGGAAATGCTTCTTCCTGCCTGCAGCGGACTGATCACTGGGGGAGGGGAGACTGAGGAAATACATCCTCCTGCCTGCAGCAAATTGATCACTGGGGGGAGGGTAGACAGTGGAAATGCTTCTTCCTGCCTGCAGCGGACTGATCACTGGGGGAGGGGAGACTGAGGAAATACCTCCTCCTGCCTGCAGCAAATTGATCACTGTGGGAGAAGAGACGGTGGAAATGCTTCCTCCTACCTGCAGCGGACTGATCACTGGGGGAGGGAAGACTGAAGAAATGCTTCCTCCCATTGATGACATCATGTCAGCCTAGTCAGTGACTGGGGCCCAAGGACGGCTTTTCAATGATGAGAGGAGGAGCTTTCCTGAACAGTGATCCTGTTGCTGTATATTGAGACATGTCCGGGATCTGTTCTTGGAGACTTATAACTGAAAATCTGACCCTATACATTAGATAAGCCGGATATGGATGTCGATCTGACGTCTCCCAATGATCTGGCCATGCCCACTTCTACTAAACAGGAGCAGGTAAGTCATGTGAGCGTTTTTGTGAGGTCATTGGGGGAGGAGAAGGTGGCAGCCCCAGTGCCACGGACGAATACAACGGTTGGGCAACCATTCCTCATCTGCCCCATTGTTTTCACATTGTTGCCACAATCCATCATTCTGATCACAATGTCCAGAAGAGCTTGTAGTGAAGACGAGGATGAGCATATCACTCCCCTCCTCCATGCTGTCAGGGGGGGAGATGCTCAGAGATGGGAATCCATAGGCAGTATAGCATTGCTCAGCAGGAGCTTCACACATGATACGTTCACTTCTCACAATGATGCCGAGAGATTAGCAGGACCAGGAAGAGAAGGAAACGTATTCCGAGCTGTTTCAGGCTAAAAATATAAGTGTGAGACAGACGGGGGGCTGGAGACTCTGATCCCCATCACCGGAAATCACACGGCTCAACTCTGCAAAACTTTCCTTGTGTGCTCCGACGGTCCTGGAAACGGCTTACTGCAAGAAGATGAGTAGAAGATGGAGGGAGAGGTGGTTGGACGGGGGGCTTGATTGGGGGTCCGTCCTGCAATACTGGGTTTAGTGTGTAGTAGTTTGCATAGGGGGGTAGGTTGGGGGGCGGATCCAACTCACAGATACCAATTACCGATACTTTTTCTTAAAGGGACAGGTCACATTTTTTCTAATGCAATACAAACTAATGCTTTAAGGTCACTTTCTTAATATTATGATTCATGAGATGACGAGGGAGCATGACGCCGGCTTCCTGACCAATCGGTAAGCTGGGCAGCGCATCATTGCACGCTACCCGGCTTCCTGATTGGCCCGGGAAGTCGGCTCAATGCTCTCTCATCACAAGTAACGAGAGAGAATGGAGCCATTTCCTGGCCAATCAGGAAACCGTGCAGCATGTAATGATGCGCTGCCCAGCTTCCTGATACAGGAAGTACTCGTGCTAGCTATCGGAGCATTTGGACGAGTACTCACCCAAATACTCGGTATCGGCACCGATACTAGTATCGGTATCGGTGCATCCCTAGTTTGCATAGTCTGCTAGCAAATTAAACTATACCTACCTTCCTTCAACTCCAGGGGGAAGGCATCCTCGGCACTCCAGCTGTGATCAAACTACAAATCCCGTAATGCCTGAGGCTGTCAGTTTTGCAGTGCCTCATGGGATTTGTACACCTCAGCTGGAGTGCTGATGTTGCCTCCCCTTGTTCTAGACTCGTAGGAAGTGGGTTGGATGCTGTTGGCTGTCATTCTACTCTAAGGTAGACCACCTACCGCTGGGGCCACCCGTTCCACCTAATCGTACGGCGAGATAACTCTACCTTTCATCTGCACTCACCTGACCAGCTTCCGGCCCTGTTCCGCTTTTTGGATGTGGATTCTGTGGACGTCCCTAACTGGCTGGAATTCCCAGATGATCCCGCAGAGATGTCCTCCCTCCCTCCACGCATCCCATGACGAGCCAGAAGTCGGAACCGTTCCTCGCGAAGGGAACCACCAGCACAGCTCCCGGGGGGGGTCATGAGCCTTGAACTGCTTACCGTATCCTTCGATGTTGCCATTTAGCTCCCCCCCCCGGAACTCACCCACTGCCATGACCGTCCAGGTTTACTACTGCCCCCTTTTTTAGTTGATAAGGGGGGGGGTGACTGTTAAGAATATTAAGTTTGATAAGAATGTTGGGGGCCTGACCCTGGTCTCCTGTGTCCCTCATGCTCCTTTAACTCTGTATACTTGCCCCTGCTCCCCTTGGTATACGATTGCACACGTATTAGTGTAACTTACCTGCCTTGGTTGCCTTCAGCCGGGGAGGCGGGGGGTGGCTGGCCCTTGGGTCTCCCGCCCCTCCCTGCCCGGGGGATGGAGGACCCATGGGGGAAGTTTGGGATTTACCTGGTTGCCCTGACCCATGGTCTTTAATTACACCACATGACTGCCCGCTGCTCCTTGGGCTTTCTGTTCTGTTTTGTTTTGATATGTTTTATCGTTATCATTTATCGTTTTCTGATTTTATTTTGGTTCACATGGTCCGGCACAAGTGACGGCACCTCCCCGAGGTTCCCTTCACTTGTTCCGTCCTACCCACATACCCCCAATAGGTGGTACCCTCCCATCCCTGGATCGGAGGGTATAGTTTTTGTTCTAACCTAGGCTATACGCCTATAGTAGCTCTACCAGCTTGGTCTAGGTGTCATCCCCCTTGACCTTGCCGTTTGTTTCAACCCTCCCTAACCCCTCTCTCCCCCTCCCACCTCTCTACCCTTACCCCCTCCCCTCTCCCTCCCTGACCTCTCCCCCTTCCCTTCCTGGCCTTGAGCGATACATCCTTCGCACCCCGCTTGCCCCTTGGATTGGGCCCCTACTGCCTTAATGGAGATGGCCCCGCTGCGTCTCACCACATTTAATGTCAAAGGCCTGGGCGCCCCTGAGAAGAGGTCCAGACTCCTGGTAGACCTGAGGAGGGCGGGCACACAAGTGGCCTTTCTTCAGGAGACCCATTTTAAATTTGACAAGGTGCCGAAACTCCAGAATAGGGATTTCCCGACTTCCTACCACTGTCCGTCCCCCATCGCCAGGTCCAAAGGGGTGAGTATCCTGCTCTCAAGATCAGTGGCTTGGACTTTTAGAGACCTT
>NW_017307721.1:57083-63608 GCF_000935625.1 Nanorana parkeri
CACCTACGCACTACCTTTCCGTTTACTTGGTCTACGGACGCCCTGACCTACCTTGGTACCTCTATCACAGCGGACCCCGCACGACTCTATGACTCTAACTTTGCCCCCTTACTCCTGAAGACCAAACAAGACCTCCTATCCTGGCATTCCTTGTCACTTTCCTGGTTTGGCCGTTGCAATGCTATCAAGATGACGACCCTGCCTAGAATCTTATACCTCTTCCAGGCTCTCCCAATCCGCATCCCAGCAATATTCTTTTGGGGCTTGCGCCAAATGTTCACGGCTTTCCTGTGGTCCTATGCCCCCCCCAGAATCCGATACAGTACTATTACTCTACCCAAAGATAGGGGAGGTATTGGGCTCCCGGACATGGCCAAGTATCACAGGGCGTCTCATCTTGCACGCGTATGGGATTGGTGTTGCCACCGAAAAACCAAACAGTGGGTGGCTATGGAGGAGGAAGATACCAGTCCAGCCTTAGCTGGCCTGCCCTGGCTCTCAACGCCCCTATCACCCTCCGTGCGTTCACACCCTACCATTGCGCCTACGATTCTGTTATCCAGATCGCTTTTTCGCTCCACGGACATCTCCCCTTTCCCTTCGCCTATGACCCCGGTGATTGGTGACCCAGACTTCCCACCCGGAGTCCATGACCCCCGTTTCCGCCGCCTCCGTGAAGCCAACAGGTTCCGCGTGTACGACTTACACCCCTCTGGCCAATGGTTGCGAGTCGATGAAATTGCCAACCTAATTGACCCCCCAATGGACCGCTGGGGCTCCCTCCAATTGCGGCACTTCCTGCTCTCGATTCCCAATCATCAACGGCTCTCCAGACCCCTTACTCCTTTTGAGAAGGTTTGCAAAGAGGAAATGCCCACCCGTCATGCGATCTCCCTCTTATACTCCATGCTGATATCCCCCCTCCGGAGTCTTACCCAACATCATTGTACCTTTCTGTGTATAATAAAGCTGATTCTTGATTTAAAAAAAACAAAACAAAGTGCCCTTATCCTTTTTGCCTCGTTTAGGATGACATCACCGATCCCTCCCTGTGTGTCCGTATGAATACGTACCAATTTGCAATGGACCCGGCCTCCATTGTTTACATCCCGTGGTGAATGTCCTCTTCTCCTGGCCACATACCTGCACTGTACATCCCCATTCATGTCTATGGGGCTCATCTACTTTCCTATCCCGGCTGTGAGATGAGGTCACATAGAAGTCACATAGGGGCCCATCGGAACACGGTATGCATCTGTGCACGGGGAAGGAAGCATGACGTCACATTAAATGGTCCTAAAGGTCAAACGTACTTTGTTTTAAAGTGCAGTAATCCTTTAAATTTCTTAGTTGACCATAAACACCTAATCTAATGATTGCGCAATCTCCTGTTGAAAGGCTTCCATGGTTGTGTTCATATTCCGTTATATAGTGCAGCCCTCGCCTTTCATATGGGTTATATACGGGGTGGACTAATCAATATGGAATCCAGGAGCCAGCAGGATCTAGTTATGGAGCTCCATTGACTACAACTAGGGGGAACCTCAGAAGTTGCATCTCCATCTGTAATTTGAAGGAGCCTTGGCTCCTGGGACTTGTCCAGTCCTTATTTACAGCACATGATTGTAAGGTGTATGGCCACATTCAGAGCAGTGATCATTTGGAGCCGTGGCTTCCTATTGTGCACCCTACGCAAGTAGCATCTATCCGTGATAAATTGTGCAAGATCACACAATGCTTCCAAAGTCTGTGGTGGCTCCAACATGCTAGGGTTTGGCTCCTTGGAGCAGGAATGATTTCCCCGCCATTTTTCTTGTAGTTGCGCTGTTTCATTCCACTCATTAGTGGACTTCCTGGGCATGGGCCGACTTCCTGGGCATGGGATGACGCCCCGAGGATGAGCCCAACATTCTTGAAAAAAGTCAGCGGGCTTCCTGGGGTGAGGCGACTTCCTAGGGGTGAGGCAACTTCCTGGGGGAGCAGGCATCTTGGGATTGTATGTTCCTGCGTTACATGCCTGGTCTGTGAGGATTGGCTCGGTTTAGCCATTTGAAGTATTTTTTCTCCAGCTTTTCCCCCTCTGCTCCTCTTAAGTCACGCATTTCTCTTTTATACGGGACTTTTATAGTCACAGTTTGAACCCGGCACCGTAATTTAGTCACAATTACATCTTATTGTGTCCTCTACCTAACAGGAAGGCCCTCGGACACATGCTAATTACCATCCATAAAGATGAATTCGAATGGGCTTAAATATATTCATTTTTTAACGCGTTAACCTTGCGCTGCCTAATACGTGTTAATTTATTATTGATTTGTCATGCACTTGTGTCGCATAACGAGTGCATTATCTCTGTGCGATGCAAGGGTCAGTGCTGTAGGGACGGCGATATTTCATCTCTCGCTCTGTATGCTGAATATCTTGTCCATCTCTCCCGGTTACCGTGACCCGACTGACCAGGCTGACATTTGCTTTACAAATGGACCATTAGAGGGCAGCATGTTTACTGTGGGGGGAGGGGGTGGGGTGCATTATTGGCAGAGGACTCCTTGGTTAAAAACATTGTCCTTCAGAAGAGTGACGCTTTGTTCACACCCATGGTCTGTCTGCCCATGGTGCCATTGCAATTGCAGATAATGGGACGGTGTAGAGCACTGTGGGTAAGGGTCAGTGCGACATAAAATTCGGGTCACTACAGAACGACTCGTTGCCTTTTTTGAGCGCATTCTATTCCAAACCCAGCAATGGGGGGGTCTTCCACACTCCCACCGTACACTCTTCTAAACCCAGCAATGGGAGGAGGACTTCCGCCATACCCCCTTCCAAACCTAGCAATGGGGGGAAGACTTCTGCACTACCACCATACATAGTGCAGCAGTCAGAGAGGTGCTTGGCATAGAGGAGTATGTAACTTGCATCCATGAGTACAGACACCACCAAGGAATAATCCCTAAAAGCTAAACAAAAGCCTTACCCGACCTCGGAAACAAAAAATTGCCCCACTCCTAGAAGAGTAAGTCCTCTCGGACCTCTCCTTGTCTTTGTGTCATCTGACACATCAGAGCCGAGGAGGATCCTGGGAAAGTTTCCCCTGAGCACCGCTGTGCTTCTGAGGTCTGTCCATTGAGTGCTCATACCGCTGTGCAAGTGCTCCTTTAAAAACCATGGCTAAAAGTGGGGGTGTCCTACGGGGCACATGCTTGGGCCTAGCAATGCCCCGGAAGTGGTCACAAGACTGCACATTGCTTTGTAAATTGTTGTATAGTGAAACCCGTCCCTATGTTTAGTTTTCCATTTGGCATATAAAGGATAGGTGCACTCATCCTTAAAGCAAAGGAGGGCAGAACAATATAGAATTCAGGAGCCGGTCTGGCCAATCCAGGAGCCAGCAGGACTTTTTTTTAGGAGATGGCTCCATTGACGACAACAATTAGAGACACATGTTGGGCACCAGTTGTAATCTTTTAAGGAGCATTGGTAACCTGGCCCCTGGTATTTGTCCAGCCTTGCCTTAAAAGCTGCTGTTGGTAACCTCTCATGCTGCAAATGTCAGTGTCTGTCTGTCACGTGGACCCCTGTCACGTACCTGAGTAGAGACCGACCGTTGAGGAGGCTTCCCTTGCAGCTCGTGTCCCTCCACCCTGAGGATGGGAACAGAGGAGGAGCGACAGCGAGCTGCACGAGTGCCAAGGGTCTGCTACACACTTGTGCCAGGTAAAAAGTCAAGAATCTGGAACGGAGGCAGGTCAGGCAGAGCAGAGGTCAAGCCGGGAGGGCGGCAGGGTGTTTGAAGCAGAAGACAGAAGCGAGATCCAAACAGAAGCCAAGGGTCAAATCCAGCCGAGCAGCAAAGTACCAAAACAGAAGGCAGAAGGAAGTCCAATGCACAGGCCGAGGTCAGGAGGCGGGTAGCAATCGCGAATGGTCAGCGGCAATCCGGGTCCAACACAGGAAGTCAGTAAACAAGGCAGGAGCAAGGAATATAGGGGACTAGCTGAAGATCATCCAGCAACTAAGGATATGGCAAGCTGGTTTATATAGGCCAATCCATTAACAGCAGACGTGTCATTTCCTGTGCGCCTTACGTGCACACGTTTTCGTGCGGAAGTTCGTTGTGCGGGCATGCGTACTAGCGCCCGTTTTCCAGTTACTCGGGAAACGGGGCCATGCGCATGCACAGAGGTGCTTGGTACCTTACAACACCTTTTGCTTCAGTACAATGAGTAGCTAACCCCAACCTTGAATTCTGAAGGACTCTCGACTTAGGGTGAATGTAACAGCCAGACAGCTAGCATTTTCAGGAGACTAACAATGGCCGCCCTCGTTCCTCCTTAGGGAAGGTTTCTATGACCCGTTCAGCGCTCGGTTTGCTCTGTACAATGCCGTACATTCCACATGGAGGATGGCGAGGAAGGTGCTGGAGATTCATTGCTTCTCCTAGCTGTGATGCCACCGTCCTTTCCTGGAACCATGAGTCAAGAAGTGACAGAAACAACAAACGTCTGTATGAAATGTCACCTCGCCCCCATGTTCTGAGGCTCCAATAATTCATGATGAATTCCTGCAAATTGCCGGGTATTTTTCTCCCTTTTATCTAAATTGGAATGTTTTAGCCTTAAATTCTTCAATGCCAAGTGGAGTCGGTGACGGAGTGCGCGGCACATTGCCACTCGGAATTCTACAGCCGCGCCGTATGCAAAGTGTGTGTGAGGTTTTTCACCGCGTATTTGTCTTCCTGATATGACCGCGCTAATCTCTGCCATATATTAAGGATTCTGATATATATATTTTTTTCCTTTTTGAGCGATGGAAATATACCCAACCGCACTTTATATATCAGTCAGCCTGGTTCTGGAATAGAGTTAAAGTAGAACTATGGCCTCCCATTAAAATAAATTGTGCTGCAGCACTTAACTATGAATGCCTCTGCACTTATCTTTCTCCCAGTCCCCTGCAAAGTCTCGCAAATACCTGTTGATCCTGCCAGCAAAGTCACCCTATTGCAGCTTCCTGTGATGGGGTGGCAACGATACTACTCCTGAATTCCGAGCAGAGTTGTCATGCTCCTGCATTTGCTACATTGGAATGAAGAAAAATGTTGTGGGGTTTTGGCTATCTGCATCGTCACAAGCACCCTGGCCACACCTAGCCCCGCCCACTGTTTTTTGGACTGACAGCACTGCCTCTGTTCTAACCCTTCCCCATATCCCCCAAAACATTTTTTTGGGCCTCTAGATGCACTTAGTTTTTGTTCACAACGAAAGCGGTGCGTTCCAGAGCAGTAGCTGCTGGAACGCACCTTGGTCGCTCACGAAACTTCCCCCCTGCGTTCTGGGGTCGGAGGGGCCGTGGCGGTGCATTGAATTCAATGGCACCGCTTCCACGCCCCCCAGCCCGCAGTGCGATTGGACGCGTGCCAAAACTTTTGCCTGCGTTCCGTTCCACTCTAAACGCAAAAAATAGAGCAAGCCCTATTTTTGGCGCACTGCGGACAGGGGGTCGTGGAAGCCGATACACTGCCACGCCCCAGAACGCAGGGGTAAGATTGCGGTGCGTTCCAGCAGCTTCCGCTCTGCAACGCACCGCTTTCGGTGTGTACACGCCCATAAAGGAGTTGTAAAATCCCAGCTTCTCCTCAGCATTGTAATAGGAATACATACTGGAGTTGTTTTCAATGATGCAATCAAAGCTTCCTTCAGTCATCATGTCTAATGGAGGTTTCATAGACCCGCATTAAACATGAGGACACCGAAGGACATCCCACCAACCAGAATTGAGTGGGAGAAGAGGAGAGCACTGACCCGTGGGGGGGGGGCAGGTAATTAAATCTGCTTTACTCTTAGCCCCTAGACCAGGGGTAGGCAAGCTCTGGCCCTCCAGCTGTAGTGAAACTGCAAATCCCATGATGCATCTGTCTCTGGGAGTCATGACATGATATATTTTCTGAAAGCCGAGACCCGGTAGAATATAATGGCGGCAGTTGCAAATTTTTATGTTTCATGATGTTAGTGCAACTTATTATGAAACCCCAAAATTTAGTAAAGAATGCACTTAAGTTAAATTTAGTGCCCCAACACACAATAAAACACCCGTTTTTTGGAAAATAAATGATAAAAGATGAGGTTACAACGAATAAATAGATACGCAACATGCCCGGGTTAAAAATTGTGCGTGTCTGTGAAACGGCGGCAAAATTCAGTACCCCACAAAGTCTATAGACGCTTTAAAAGCCCCCACAGGTCATTAGTTTAGTGATGAATGTAAATATTGTCCCTAGAATTATTGCTCTCCGGCGTGTGCGCCGATACCCAACATGTGTAGCGTGATCATAGTTTTCATACGTAGGCGCACCCGACGCGTGTTTTACGTTATGACACGCATGCTCGCGGGGGACTTAAACATTTTACAAATTTATTTTTACATTTATTTCATTTGGTATTTTTTAAAACTGTAATTATTTTTTATTTTTTTTACTTCAATTGCTATCACATAGGGGGCTTACACATAGGACCCCCCCCCCCCCCC
>NW_017307721.1:63628-65549 GCF_000935625.1 Nanorana parkeri
CCCAACATGTGTAGCGCAATCATCGCTTTCATACGTAGAGGCACCTGACGCGTGTTTACGCGAAGACGCCCGTGCCTGCGGGGGACATTAAAATGTCCAAGCCCCCCCGTGATAGCAGATTGGCAGTGACAGTTACTCTTTAAGGTGATACCGGGGGTCCAAAAGACCCCTAATGTCACCTTTACACTTGAAATAAGCTATGGGGGGTGCAGATAGCAGGCTTCAGGAACCCAGCACTGACGGCTATGGGACCGGAAGTGATGCAATACGCGTCGCTCCCGGTCCCATAGAATGGGGAGGAGAGCGGTGAACAGACGTTCACCGCTCCAGCTTCCCACCGACACCCAAGATGCCTGTCCCGGGCCCGCAGGAGGGGCAGTAGAGTTTATCGGCCTGTAGAAGCGATCTGGCGACAGCTGAGCCGCCAGAATCGCTTCTATTTTAAAGCCGGCCGCCGGCTCTACAAAAGTAAACAGAAAGCCGCCGGGAGTCTGTTTAAACGGGCCCGCTGCCAGTGGCTTACTATGTTGATCACTGGTCACAAAGGGTTAACTTTATCCTTGCATCTGAAGCGCTAAGGAGAGCCGCAGCACATCGCGGCTACACAATCGCCAGTATGACATTAACTTTAGACAATCAGTGCTGTAAACTTTAAGCATGAATTACTCCACAATGCTTCCTGCTACAGAGGTCAGTGTTGGGCTTGTTTTAGGGTCGGTTCACACCAGATGGTCTGTCCAGAGAGGTCAGCAGTAACGGCCTCCATACTTAGTATATGACCAGTTGAAAGTGACATTAAACCCTCAGATTTTTTAACATAAAACAATACTGTAATGTGCGCCTTACTGTAATCCACGGTTGTTGTCCTTCTCTTTGCTGCTCTTCCTTTTAAATCTGTATCTCTTCTCATGCTGGGCAGAACTTCTGTTTTGCAGCAGACTGCCTTGTCTCTGGAATGGATACACTGTGTCTGTGTGATGGTTCACAACCTGAGCCAGCACTACAGGAAGAGGCACTCAGCTGCAAAGGGAAGTTCTCCCCCAGCATGAGAAGAGAGAGGATTTAAAAGGAAGAGCAGCAAAGAGAAGGGAAACTACCATGGATTACAGTAAGGCGCACATTACAGTATTGGTTTATGTTAAAAAATCTGAGGGTTTAATGTCACTTTAAGTGAACAATTATCTTATAGCATGTATTACGGTTTCCCCGCACACTCATGGACACTCCGATACTCTGTATGTCCTCCATCGAGCACTGACTTGGAAAACTGTTCATTTTTTTTCCTTCTTTTCACGAATATTGTCCTAATCAACATTACCTGCCTGTCCATCCCCGGCCTGAATCCGATATATAGATCCTCCCCGGAGCTCGTCGTGTCTCTGTTTTGTATATGGCGTGTGCAGTCAGAATCTTCTTGTAGACATCTGGCTGCCTATAGAGGAACTGGCTGTACATACTGTGCACGGGGAAGAGATGTTCTCGGGAGAGTCCAAGGTGAAATTCTGCCGCTCTGACAGCTGATTATTTTGTAACTTCTGTTTAAATTAGCATGTGATGTATATTTTCTTCCTCTCCCTCCTTTGCTGGAGTTACGTTATTGACTCAAGCTGTTCCTGTGCGGCTGCAGTGGACTCTTTGATTACATTAAACACGGGCCTTTGTTCTGTGCAGTATCCAAGCCCGGGTGCCTTTTTGTTCAGACACTCCTTGTGCTGCACTCTTCATAATGGGAACTGACAGATTGTTGCCTTTCCATTTCGGAATTATTTGCAGGCACAGTTCTGTTTTAAAGGCGCAGCTCTTGGCATACACAATCTATTAGTGCACAGATTGTCTTATTTCCTTCTGTCCTCTGGCCATATCAGATGTCTTTCCAAGACTATGGGGAGGGAGGGCTTTTTTAAAGAGATAGGGCATGCTG
>NW_017307721.1:65588-66312 GCF_000935625.1 Nanorana parkeri
CTGTTTCTCCCCACCCCCCAACATATACTTGTAGGTCAATCAAAGTCTACCTAAGGCTACATTTACATTTGCACTACATCATTCAGAAGACCTAAAATGTGTCTAGAAGTTATCTAGGACGATAAAGATATTTGATGCTTCCCAAATCATTCACTCCTGCGTTTAGATGGACCTGCTTTAAAGTGGGTTAGCCACGTTCACATGCGTTTAGAATTTCAAATTGGACCATGGACGCAGTGAATTCATTTTTTCTCTATGCGCAGGTAAGGCACCTTTTTGTTGTCATGTTTAGGATAAGGGGGAAGTTCCTCATTTGCAGCCAGATTCGGATAACACCTACTGTGTATTTCTTCTCATGCGCAAAGCAGAACTTAAAAATAAACTAAAAATTGCTGCTTCCTTTTAACTTTCCTGAAAGAAAGCTTTATATATATATATATAGGACAGGGGCACCCAAAGAAGGACCCCACAGGAAGATGACATGGGCACCCAAAGAAGGACCCCACAGGCAGTGACCTGGGCACCCAAAGAAGGACCCCACAGGAAGAAGACATGGGCACCCAAAGAAGGACCCCACAGGAAGATGACATGGGCACCCTAAGAAGGACCCCACAGGAAGATGACATGGGCACCCAAAGAAGGACCCCACTGGAAGATGACATGGGCACCCAAAGAGGGACCCCACAGGAAGATGACATGGGCACCCAAAGAAGGACCCCACAGG
>NW_017307721.1:66817-73928 GCF_000935625.1 Nanorana parkeri
TGGGAGGGATATTCTGGGGGTGGGCTTTAAGGCCACCGTACTGTCTGCATGTGTCTGTAAGAATGGAAGGAACACTAACGACGATTTTTATAAAACTTCCGCCTTTGTGGTCTATTTACAAAAACATGTTTTATTCCTTGGTAACTTCTCTGTTCATGCCTCCCGAAAATGTATTTGTGTTCCTGAGCTCCAGACAAATTATCGTCACTTGATAGTGATGATGGAACTACATTACCCAGCATGCATAGCACAGTGAGAGCTTGTAATGGTCTGTGCTGATCTCTGGAAGCAGCAACACATGCACACGGGAGGAGCTGTCAATCCAGTTCTTCAGTAGGCAGACATGAGCGAGAGGAGACTTCGTTATACTGGGTCACGCTGTGTACATCTAGACCAAACACCGACACGCAGGATTGTATTACTTTGTGTGAACGGCCCACCCAGGTTAACACCGCTGGCGCTGATAATGCATCGTTGTCACCCAGGGACAGGAAGAGGGGATAGACCTTTGGTATGCAGTAAGCAGACATGAGACTGCATCAGAGGACACCACTGACAGTTTGGTGGAGTGCAGCTAGCAGAGGACATCATTGTAGGCAACAACATTTTATTAAATACAAATCTGCCATTTACATTGACAAGTTATTTTGAGCCGTAGTTGACCTCCTTCTGACCTGCTTCAGTAAGTAGACATGGACTTGTGTATGAGAACACCACCAGCAGTTTGGTGGATTGCAACTACTGAGAGGATATCATGGGAGGCAACAGTTTTACTGAATACAAATTTGGCATTTACGTTGACGTGTTAATTTGAGCCTCAGTTGATCTCCTGACCCGCTTCAGTATGTTTGTGTTTTAATTTAAAAGACCCTTTTACCTTGCCAATGCTCACCCCCCTATCAAGTTCTACTTGCCTTTACAGTGCTGCCTCGCTCCTTCCTCCCATCGTGGTAGCCATTGGCGTAACCTGCTGTGGGTTTCACTATGTAGACATGGATTTGTGTATGAGAACACCACCAGCAGGGTAATGGAGTGCAACTATAAGAGGACATCATGGGAGGCAACCGTTTTATTGAATGGAAGTTTGTCATTTCCCAGTGACATGTTAATTTGAGCCATAGCTGACTTCCTTCTGACCTGCTTCAGTAAGTAGACATTGAAATTTGCGTATGAGAACATCACCAGCAGTGCAGTTAAATGAGAACTATGGGGTCAGTTTTTTCCCCCATAGTTCTCCTTAGGGTAACGGGAGGACAAAAACTAGCGTCCTCCCATCACCCTAAGCTCAGTATACAGCGAGCTACAGCGAGCTACAGCTCGCGGTATACTGAGACGCCGGAGCGGATCCCGACTTAGATGTCGGGATCCGCCCAGCTGCGTGAGTGACAGCTGGCTCTGCCTATCTAGAGGCAGAGCCAGCTGTACCCGCCCCCTCCCCCGTCCGTTCCGCCGGGCAGGCCTGGCAGATCGGAGCGGGGAGAGGGGAATCCAGCCCCTCCCCCTGTCACGGCAGAGAGCCGTGACAGGATCGAGAGGTGAGCGAACCCGGTATGTGTTCGCTCACCTCCCGATCTACTGAGCCGACCTGTGGCAGTCTCATTGTCACAGGTCGGCTTAGAACTATGAGGTGAGTGGAAATCACTCATCTCATAGTTATCCTTTAAAGTAGTAAGAGGACATCATGGTGGGGAACAGTTTTACAGAATAACATTTTGGCATTTACATTGACAGGTTAATATGAGCCGTAGTTGATCTCCTTCTGACCTACTTCGATAAGTAGACCTGGACTTGTGTATGAGAACACCACCAACAGTTTAGTGGAGTGCAACTAATAAGCGGACATCGTGGTAGGCAACAACAGTTTTACTGAATACAAATTTGGCATTTACAATGACCGGTTAATTTGAGCCTCAGTTGACCTCCTGTCCTTCAGTAACTTTGTGTTTTAAATTAAAAATACCCTTTTACCTTGCCAATGCTCACCCCCTACCCAGTTCTACTCGCCTTTTACAGTGCTGCCTTGCTCCTTCCTCCATCGTAGTAGCCATTGGCATAACCTGCTGTGGGTTTCACTATGTAGACATGGACTTCTGTATGAGAACACCACCAACAGTTTGTTGGAGGGCAACTACTAAGAGGACATCATGGTGGGCAACCGTTTTATTGAATGGAAGTTTGCCATTTCCCATTGACATGTTAACTTGAGTCGTAGTTGACCTCCTTCTGACCTGCTTCAGTAAGTAGACATGGACTTGTGTATGAGAACATAGAATGAGTGCTGCCTTGCTCCTTCCTAAATCGTAGTAGCCATTGGCATAACCTGCTGTGGGTTTCACTATGTAGACATGGACTTCTGTATGAGAACACCACCAACAGTTTGGTGGAGGGCAACTACTAAGAGGACATCATTGTAGGGAACAGTTTTACTGAATGAAATTTTGGCATTTACATTGACAGGTTAACTTGAGTCGTAGTTGACCTCCTGACCTGCTTCAGTATGTAGACATGGACTTGTGTATGAGAACACCACCAATGGTTTGGTGGAGTGCAGCTAATTAGAGGACATCATGGTAGACAACAACAGACCCTTTTACCTTGCCAATGCTCACCCCCTACCTAGTTATTCTCACTGTTGACAGTGCTCCCTCACTCCTTCCTCCATAGTAGCCATTGGCGTGACCTGCTGTGGAAATTTGCATATGAGAACATCACCTACAGTTTGGTGGAGGGCAACTACTAAGAGGACATCATGGTCGGCAACTGTTTTTACAAATTTGGCATTTACATAGACCAGTTATTTGAACCTCAGTTGACCTCTTGGCCTGCTTCAGTTGGGTTTTACACTTCCATAGATTTGTATGTGGATGCAAAACCCAAACATGGGACATGCGGTAAGGAGTGCGACAAGGCATCTGTATACTGCAAAACCCATCAGACAAATTTGTGGAAGTCGTAACCGACGACCGTGTGAAGGGTCCTCGCGGGGTCACTGGGAATGTACTTGCAGTACAATGACTTGTACAGTTGCATGGCGAAGGTACCGGGCCCGTGATCACATCTGTATCTATCGGTGAATTATATCTCCTCTCCTCCTCTTCACACGACGAGGGATTGGCTTTAACCTCTGGGTTGCTGAAGCAGAAAGTCAGTGTATGAAGGATTTCACATGTTAATATCAGTCTTGTCTTTGGATTCACCTCCGCTCAGTCTTCGCTGCCTTGTTTTTCAATTAGCTGCCATCTCAGACATCCCTATTGACATCAATCTTTATACCTCGGAGATTCTTCCCCTGTCTCGCTTTTCCGAGATCCAGCATTCCAGCCAAGTCTGACTAATCTTTATTCCGAATCTATACTCCTTCCCCGGGCTGGTCGTCTTCCGCGCTGCTGCTGGTCTCGCTGGCGGTTTTCGGGGTGCGATTGCACCACACACGAGGATCACACTCATCGGGTTGGTGTAACTTTACAATAACCTTGTCCCAGGGCCGCCGAGCCTGCTGATTTTCAGGGTTCTTCTCCTGCTAGCTGTCATTTTGCTGTTGTCATCTGTTGTCAGGAAGTGCGTGTCGGGACCGCTGACGTTGTAGGGTGATTGTGTGTTTTTATATTTGCATCTTTATTCTATTTTATGATTACATTGCGGTCTCTCTTGTCCTGGGTTTAGCTAGCGCATGAGGTGATATAAAAGGATTCCAACGGGATGCAATGTGTCCATTTTAATCTTTGCAATGTCCCGACTTTGTATGTAGCAGATGATTGTGGTTTTTATTTAATTGGTATTGCCTATAACAAGCAAAGTTCTCCGTTCACTGATGGAGTAGTGAAGGGTTAGAACCTCTGCTGTGCTTACTTGTGTCCCCAGAGGGAATATTTACAGGTGAAAAAGTGATTTATTTATTTTTAGTTGTCTCCAGAACAGGAAGAGGCAAAATCTTCCGCTGGGGGACACCTCTTTCTCTTTTCTTGCATTTCGGTTTACTTCCTGTTGCATCTACAGGACAGGAAGTGAACGCAGCTCTCCCCCTTAGGACATGGATAAAGCACACCTGGGCTTTAAAGAAGATCTCCGGGCACAAATTTGATTAACTCTTGCAGTGGGCTAGGGTTAACAAAATGTGCGTATGTGTCTGGCACCCCACACACACTGCAACGGTTAACTGTTTGTTTATGTCCAGGTTAAAGCAGGAATCCAGGGAAAATTATTAACCCTTGCTGTGGGTCTACCTTCCCGCACTGCAAGGGTTAACTGTTCGTTTTGGTTTTAGGGAGGAATTTAATAAAGATGTACTTACCCGATCATCGGAGTTGGCTGGCTATCACAGCGCTTCCTCCTGCCAGTCTCCTCCGCTCTAGTGATGGCATGTCTCTGTGTTTTCACGTCCTATACACTGTATATTGGACGTGGTGATTTCGAGGGGTCCTTAGACCACTACAGCAGAAGGGGAGAGAGGCTCCAGGGACCGGTCTGAGAGCGAGCAGGCTCAGAGGATCAGGTGAGGTATTTCTTTTGTTTTCCTCCTTTGACCAAAACGCGTACTTAACCCCTGCAATGTAGAGGTAGCCTCACTGCCAAGGGTTAATCATTTTGCCTGGAATTGTCCTTGAAGAAAAAAAAAAAAAGTTATACTCACCGGAGATGTAGAGAAAAGACCACCTGCATGTCCTTGGCGTCGGGCGATCGGAATCCCGCACCCCTGGTCCTCTGAACTCTGCTGATTTGGAATGTCAGAGTTCGAGTTGGCCGATTCCTCCCTTTCAGCAAAGATGACTTGGCCATAAGCCTAGGGTGACAGGCAGGGAGCTCGCTCTGAGGGGAACCCTCTGCCATTGTCATCATATCCTCACTTTGATTTGCATGACCCAGAATGAGGGGGCAGCTTGTGAGGTCAGAGGAGAGTCAGAACT
The DNA here is from genome assembly GCF_000935625.1 of Nanorana parkeri. Taxonomy (NCBI): domain Eukaryota; kingdom Metazoa; phylum Chordata; class Amphibia; order Anura; family Dicroglossidae; genus Nanorana; species Nanorana parkeri. The sequence goes on from NW_017307721.1 coordinate 71,722, forward strand.
CCCGACTATGGGGAAAAGCCCTGACCCCATAGTTCTCCTTTAAGGATGTTTGTCTTTGTAGCTTTATGTATAAGATGCGTTGTGATTTATTTTCCACTGAGAAGGGAACAATACTTTATTTGTAGAGATGACATCATAAAATATTGGGTGAATTTTTGGGCAATGTATCAATAATAATCTTGTTTCTTTGTGTCTTTACCAGATCTAACCTCTTGGAGACACCAGCAGAGAGCCCCCAACCTCTTGGATCAGGCACCTAGGCCCGTTCTCTACCGGGATGGTACCCAGCGGCGGCTGGCATCATCTATGAACCTTCTGCTATGCGTCCATCTGCAGACGGCAGTGTTCTGAGGTCAGGTGACAATTGACTGTTTCGTTGATTATACCACATTTTTGTAATCTCCCAAACTCGCCTAAAATTTCAGTTTGAGTTGGCAGAACTCTGCACAAAATTCAGCAAATCACATCTACAATGTCTGTTTACTTGTATATGTTGTTTTTGTTAAGCACGATCACATTGTTTGGCACTTTATAGTATCCTAGGATCATATATATATAGTATATAAGTTATAACCATATATAACCTAAAGTGAAACTTTCCTATTGGAGATTTCTTCCGTTTTCCAGGTCATTGTATATCTGTAAAAAAAAAATCAGTCAAGACAGCTGGACTTGCTGTATTTTTATTGAAGACGTTTCACTGGTCATCCGACCAGCTTTCTCCATTCAGAATGCCTTGTACAAAAAATTATCTGGGAATAAATATAGGGAATGTTGTTCCAATCCACATAATCTGTAAATCACAACCAGGTGTTGATTGCATTTGCATAATTGGAGTCTAGGAGGTGTTGATAACCTGCCCAGAGGGAGGTGTTAAAACAACATTGTATGTATATTCTTCCATTTACTTCCTGTCCCAGAAATACAGCAGGAAGTGAGAAGAAATCCCTTTTTTGACATTTGTTCCCAAAACTGATCTTACCATTGGTTGATTTTCTCCCTCTTACTGTTGTGGTGACAACTGTAGGAATTTGAAGTTTACACTTTTTCCTCGTGTGATCCCATTCATGAAAACAGAATGTATAAATCAGACGTCCATTCTAGTCACATGTTCAGTCCAGATAACATCAGCAAACCAGTGATCAATAACCCGACTACGGAAGAAAGAAGATGAGACCCTTCAGCATGTGATGGTGGACAATAGCTAACACGTTTCGGGGGTAATCCCCCCCTTCTTCAGGGCTTACTGTTAGTTTTACGGGGGGTTTTTTGTCTCTGGAGCAATGGTCACCTGGACAGATAGAGAGGGCGAGTCTCCCCAATGTTGCTGGGATATTCTCCCCCTGGAAACGAATGAAGTGAATACTTCCCCCCTCTCTTGCTGCCTGTGATGTGAAGAAGAAATGTTCCTCCTGATTTTTTGTCTTCTGGGAGTGTTGATCTGCCGCGTCCTCCCGCAGACCTACTGTGATCTGTAGTGATGTAAGGGGTCAGCCGGAAGAACCACTGCGTGCTCCAGGGAACACAGCAGATTGAGACTCTCACAAGTGGCAGTGACCACTATATAAACATTCGCCAACAGATACTGTACATTGCAAACATTACACAAAGGCATATACATATGAATGCTAATACACTCAAAACTGCTAACCTCCATGTAACGCAATCTCCAAGAAACAAGCGGCAGTCCGCGACAACATGGCAACCCGCCATTATAAACCCATGGCTGCTGGGCTCTCATCTTTTCCAGCGTCGGGTCTCCCTCTGACTTCCCCTCAGCGTCTGTGGGTGGGCACTGTGCACAGTACGGTGCTGACATTGTAGCTTTCTGTGGAAGTGATTGGCAGAAGGGGAGGGTTTGTTTACATTTTGTGTTTTACATTTGTAATTGCTGTGATTGGCTCATAATGATCACAAGGCACAGAGACACTGTGATAGGGTCTGTTAATTTTTCCTAAAACACCTTAGAGCGGGGGTGGGCAAACTCCCGCCCTCCAGCTGTTGTTGAACTACGAATCCCATGAGGCATTGCAAGATTTTCACAGCTACAGGTATAACTCCGAGACACAGACGCATGATGGCATTTGTAGTTTCACCACAGCGAGAGTTTGCTCACCTCTGTGTTAGAGCCTCTCTCAGGTCTGTGTCTTTCCAGGTGGGCTTTAAACTTAAAGGAGAACTATGGGGGGGGGGGGGCTTTGGTGCTT
>NW_017307721.1:74170-78644 GCF_000935625.1 Nanorana parkeri
CCAGCGCTGGCTGGCGGAACGGACGTGGGAGGGGGCGGGTACAGCTGGCTCTGCCTCTAGATAGGCAGAGCCAGCTGTCAGTCACGCAGCTGGGCGGATCCAGACATCGATGTCGGGATCCGCTCTGGCTGCGGCGTCTCAGTATACCGCGAGCTGTAGCTCCCTATATACTGAGTTTAGGGTGACGGGAGGACACTAGTTTGTGTCCTCCCGTTACCCTAAGGAGAACTATGGGGAAAAGCCCTGACCCCATAGTTCTCCTTTTAAGATTAGGGTTTAATGGGTTGTTCTAGAGCAGGGGAGGTGTGGGGAAACTACAAATCCTATGATGCATCTGCCTCTGGGAGTCATGCCTGTAGCTGTCAGTCTTGCAATGCCTCATGGGACTTGTAGTTCCACAACAGCCGGAGTTTGCCTACCCCTGATCTAGAGTTACACATGAGAGATTATGGGGGGCTGCTGTTACGGAACTCTCCTGTTTACAATGCTAGTTCCCTGCTTGTCATTCTGATACTTCAATGCTGAGCCACTGACCCGGGACCAGTAGTTCTGGCGCTCATTTACAGCTTGCTCTGGGACCGTGTTTGCAATATACTGGAGTCAAACACAGCCAGGCATCCAGCATTTTTGAATGAATGCCTGCAGTGGCAGCCCCCCATACTCTTCTCATGACAGAGTCCCTTTACAGTGACATATTGGGGTTATAAGGATCATTTTTTAGGATTTGGTTGAAGTGACTCTTGTCATATAAAATCAAACTACAACTCCTGACACATACAAAGGGCAGACACCAGAGCTCCTTCGCCAACCCTGAGCAGCCTGCAGACCTCCTGCTATGCCGGTTCTCTTGGCTATTCTGGACCGTTAGAGGGATTTACCCTTCGGTCCTGCCAGCCAGGCACATGGCATTTTTCTGAAGGAGAGATCGGCAATGACGGCACACATTTTTTTTTTGCACCACAGATTTCCTCTAAGACTCATTATTCTGATGTGGTGCTGACTGAGCCCCCATCTTGTCCTTGGCGAGACAATGAGATTCCTAATGTGACTATTGTGAGCGGGGAGTGCTAAATTTAAGCTGCTGTCACTGTATATTGGGCCCGGCAGAGAACGTCTTCATTACAGTTCTTGCTGAGAGGATGTTGGGCTCTTTTTCCTTCCTTCCTAGTTCATTTATTTCCGCATTTCTCTTTGATTTCTCGATGTGTCCTTTTTATTTTAATAACTTGACCCTTTTTTTTAAATTTTAATATTTATTTTCTGCTTCTCATTCCGGAGGTTAAAGTCTGTAACAGCAGAGACCTCATCGGCACCTCATGCAGCATATGGAGATTGATTTGTAGTGTTCAGGCTGAAGCCACCTATAGACATACCTGGTACATGATCTGGCCCGTAACATATACACCCCAATCAGCCATAACATTGTGACCTCTGAGAGGTGAAGTGATAACATTGATCATCTAGTTACAATGGCACCTGGAAGTGAGGGGGGGGGGGGGATGGGGGGGATATGTTACAATGGCACCTGGAAATGGGGGTGGGGATATATTAGGCAGGAAGTTGTCCCTGAAGTTGATGTTCTGGAAGCAGATATAATGGACAAGTAGTGTGAGGATTTGAGGGACCAAATTGTGATGTGTAGACAACTGGGTCAGAACAACTCCAAAACGGCAGCTCTTGTGGGATGTTCCCGGTCTGCAGTGGTCAGGACTGACCAAAAATGGTCCAAGGAAGGAAAACAGGTGAAGGTGTCATGGGCGGCCAAGGCTCATTGATGTACCCCACGAGGCAAGTCTGGCTTGTGTAGTCCGATCCAATAGAAGTGATACTGTAGCTCAAATTGCTGCTTAAGTTGCTGCTGGTTCTGATAGAAAGGTGTCTGATCACACAGAGCATTGCAGGTTGTTGTGTACGGGGCTGTGTAGCTGCAGACCAGTCAGGGTGCCCATGCTGACCTGTGTCCACCAACAAAAGTGTCTACAATGGGCACATGAGCATCAGAACTGGAGCACGGAGCAATGGAAGAAGGTGGCCGGGTCTGATGAATCATGTGGGTGGCCGGGTGCGTGTGTGTCACTTACCTGGGGAAGAGATGGCACCAGGATGTCCTATGGGAAGAAGACAAGCCGGCGGAGGCAGTGTGATGCTTTGGCCAATGTTCTGCTGGGGAACCTCTGGTCCTCCATTCATGTGGATGTCACTCTGACAGGAACCCCCGACCTAAACATTGTCACTGACCAAGTCCCCCCCCCCTTCATGGACACGGTATTCCCTGATGGCAGCGGCCTCTCTCAGCAGGATAATGCGCCCGGCCACACTGCACACATGGATGAAGAATGGTTTGAGGAACACAACAACGTGTCTGAGGTGATGACTCCGCCTCCAAATTCTCCAGATCTCAACCCAATCGATCATCTGTGGGATGTGCTGGAAGAACAAGTCTGATCCATGGAGGCCGATCACCTCACAACTTACAGGACTTAAAGGGTCTGCTACTGACTGCTTGGTGCCAGATACCACAGCACACCTCCAGAGGTCTAGTGGGGTCCATGCCTGGACGGGTCAGGAGAAGGGGGACCTACTCAGTATGGGGTGGGGGGGGGTTATAATGTTATGGCTGATCAGTGTATACATTGTTTTTCTACATACCTAGTTTTCTTAGTACATGAATAGATCATAAATGAGTGTTTGGGGGGCAAAAGCTTTTAATTGTTCATAATTTGATCAGAGGAAAAAACAGCCAACGCGTTTTCATTTTCATAGAAATCATTTTTTTGCATGTACACAGGTTGGAAGCGTTTTTGTTTTTTTACCCCCCCCAAGCTTGCCAACTGCTTTTAAAGTAGCATGAAACTCTCAAACGTTTTTACAATATGTATAGCTTTACATTTTTGCCCAAACACTTAGTCATCGTATTTCCATACAGATGCCTCCAACTCTCCCAACTCGGCTTCCCTGAACTTCCTGTCCAGTACAAGATCGCAAGGGACAGAGCAGTCTCCAGCAGCTGTCTATCTACTAGCATAGGGAAGGGAATATGGAGGAAGAGGAAAGGAAGAGGAGGGGGATTGTTGTTCCTTGCTGTGCCTGTGTGTTTGTGGAGACACACACAGCTTACTAGCACACACAAGGGTGGCTCAATAGGACCGTGCAAGGGAAAGGAGTCACCCTAAAACAGGATATCAGGGCCAGTGCTCAGGGGACCGGCTAATTTTGCAAAAGCTAAAACTTTTAACCATCAAGGAGCGGCGTCCATTGTAAGTGATTGTCAGCATTTCAGATAGCTGAAATCATTTTTGACTTAAATATCACTTTGACGCTTGTTGTTGTTGTTGTTGTTGTCAGTCTGGATGGTTAATTTGTTACCTTGCAGGACTTTACTCTTCCTCAATTTCTCACGGTTCACATCATTATTATTAAGGATTTATATGGCGCCAACAGTGTGCGCAGCGCTTTACAATATAGGGAAGACATTACAATCACAATACAATTCAAGACAAGATGGTAAGGAGAGCCCCGCCCCTGAGGGCTTACAATCTAAAAGGGGAGGGGCCAGTGATACACGAGGAGGACATTTGACAAGGATACATTGTAGGGAAACATTTCACATGCTGGTGGGATATCTGTGATCTCTGTGGGGTATTAGTTCATAATACAGCCCCGGTATGAAGAGTGCGGCCCTTCCTGTAGAATATACTCGTACGGGCTGCGCTGTCTGATATTGGAACAATTTATTTAAAAAGAAATCGACGTTCCCAGAGGAATTTCAAGTTAAACTGAAGCCAAAACTTTTCTTTTTTAGGTTTGGATATAGTGGAGAGGGATTGGAACCCCCGGTCAGGTTTTTATTGCCGTCTGTGTCCCCGTTCGGGAGATTCACCCTCTTCTATTTGTCCTGGTGAATGTTATCACTAAGGGCTTGTTCACACCAAGCGCGGAGCAGATCCAGAGCAGGTGCAGACCGGATCAAAACTGCGTCCAATGTACTCCTATGGTATTTTGAGCTCCAGTTCACATTGCAGCGTGCAGTTGCAGAGCAGAAAAAAACTGCAGCAGGCCCTATTTTACCTGCTCTGGAACGCATCAAAAACGCATGCAAGTGCCTGAACTCACTGAAGGCCCATGTTAAACTTAAAACTTCTTTTTTTTTTTTTTTTACCAAAAATGGCCCAAAAACGCGGCACAACCCACTGCACTGCGTGTGCAGAAACCTGACCGGATCTGCTCTGCATTTGGTGTGAACAAGGCCTAAAGGTAAAAGAAAATCCCAAACTTTGGGTTGTCACCAGAACAGGAATAGATGTGAAACACTAGTGCTGATGAACCCGGCTGACCACCGGGGATTTTCCTTTCACTCTGAAGGGGATTCTTTTCACTTCCTGTTTGTAAAATTAAGGGAAATATCCCCAATGGGGCACAGATGGGCAATAAAAAGCTGATGAGGGTTATAACACCCCCCCCCCCCCCACACCAC
>NW_017307721.1:79023-89855 GCF_000935625.1 Nanorana parkeri
TTTTCTATTTGTGTTTGGCGGGCTCTGCCTATCTAGAGGCAGAGCCAGCTGTACCCGCCCCCTCCCCCGTCCGTTCCGCCAGTCAGCGCTGGCGGATAGGGGGAAATCCCTGCGGGGAGTGGTGACTCACAGTCACCGCTCTCTGTAGGGAGATGATCAGGAAGTGAGCAGATCGGCTGCATGTTTCTGCTCACTTCCCGATCAATAGAGCCGACCTGTGACAGCTTCTTTGTCACAGGTCGGCTATAACTAATGAGGAGTAGAAATCACCCTCCTCCATAGTTCTCCTTTTTAATCCAAAATGTTGAACTGAGGGAAATTCTTTGAATGGGGGACACCTGGTCCAGGTAAAACTGTCTAACAGGGGAATTACCCTCACATGGGGAGACTTCCGCTAACTTCCTGTTGCATCTCTGGGATGTTTTGCTGCGTTGTAGCCGCGTTTTTGATTTGTTCCACTTGCTGGAATGGGGCTGTCAGTATGTTAGCTGCAGTGCGTTTTTGACGCGTTTTGTGTTTCCGGACCGTTTCCGGACCGTACAAAATGTGACATGCAGTATTTTTCTGTCATAACCTGAACGGACTGCGCACGTGAGAACTGTAGCCCATAAAACACACAGGGATACATTGGGATGCATTTTTAGTGCAGGAGCGTACGGATCAGGTCAGCACAGAAAACGAACGTCGTGTGAACAGGCCCTAAAGGAGAACTCCAGGCAAATAAAAGCTTAATGCAGTGGGACTATCCCTCATGCGCAAGGGTTAACCTCTTGCCGTCCGCCCATAGTAGAAAAACGGACGGACGGCACTGCAGCATCTGCGGGTTGCCGTCTCCAGACGGCAATTTTTTTCTGCTCGCGCGCGCCCCCTAGCGGGCACGCACGGGCAGAAAAGACCCGATCAGTGCACACACCCGTTACCGGGTGTTACACATATAGGCGATCAGCGGGTCCATAGCCCGCCGATCGCCTATATGTGCTCATTCGCGGATGCCGTGACAGGAGAGGGGCTGGATTCCCCCCGTCCCCACTCCGATCCTCCCACGCTGACTGGCGGAACGGACAGGGGAGGGGGTGTGTACAGCTGGCTCTGCCTCTAGATAGGCAGAGCCAGCTGTCAGTCACGCAGCTGGGCGGATCTCGACATCGATGTCGGGATCCGCTGCGGCGTCTCGGTATACCACGAGCTGTAGCTCCCTATATACTGAGCTTAGGGTGACGGGAGGACGCTAGTTTGTGTCCTCCCGTTACCCTAAGGAGAACTATGGGGAAAAGCCCTAACCTCATAGTTCTCCTTTTAAGCCTAGAAATGATCCCTGAATACAACAGGCCGTATTCACTACACGAGCACACCAGGATAGGGATACCGATTTCCAAAATGGTGACCGTCCAATGAGATTTACATATTACAGTCACATAGATGAAATAAAGATCCTTCTCCTTGTGTTAGAGCTTTGTAAATTAAGATTTGAACCTCCCGTTCTTCTTCAATGTCTGTTTTCAGAGTAATTTGTATTAATTGATATTTACAATATAAAAAAAATTAAACTTGATGGCGACAACGAGAGAGAGAAAGCTTGTGTCCCCGAAAGTGATAAGTAGTTGTATACAGTGTTTATCTCCTTTCCTTTTGCTGTCTAATACTATTTGCTCATTGTGTGAACTGTTCTCTTTTTTTCTTCCTTCCTTTCCCTTGCAAAGCAATTATCGACCCCTCATTAATCAGACGCAAGCCGCGTGCATACAATGCGTCCGACAAGAGCCAATACACACTCATTTTTTCATAATAAAGAACTCATCACTTTGGGGGCCGGTGCAAGCTTTCTAGAAAGCCTTGTACACTTTGCACAAGCACCACGTATCTTAATCAAATGAACTGCGAGTGTCTGCTGCAAACCAACTTTTGCAGGATAAATGGCCCCATTCACCGTGACGTCGGGGGATTTGATTTTTTTTTATCGTCAAGCAAGTTTCTAAGTCTTTCCTACTCTATCCACTAGTAATTTCTGTTTGAAGTTCGACTAATTTATTCAGAGAATACCGGTGACGGAAAGTAGAGATCACACAGGGGTATGAGCTCCATTTCACTGAAGAAGAGTGTAAGAGAAAGTAATGAAATGACCTCCGCTTTTAGACCCCGTTCACACTGAGCGGTTTATAGCGCGATTTCCGCTAGTATTATTATACAGGATTTATATAGAGCGCCAACAGTGTGCGCAGCGCTTTACAATATAAGGAAGACATTACAATTCAAGACAAGATGGTGAGGAGGGCCCTGCCCCTGAGGGCTTACAATCTGAAAGAGGAGGGGCATGTGATACATGAGGAGGGAGCTGTGTGGGGATGAATTGTTTGAGAATGTGAAGGTTCAGTGGTTAGGTCGAGGTGGGATCAGCTTCCTGGAAGAGGTGAGTCTTTAGGGAACGCCTAAAGGCAGTCAAGGTGGGAGATAGACGGACAGGTTGGGGTAAAGAGTTCCAGAGGATGGGAGGGACTCTAGAGAAGTCCTGGAGGCGAGTATGGGAGGAGATGATGAGGGAGCTGGAAAGCAGAAGGTCTTGGAGAGAGCAGAGGGGACGGGGAAGGTCGGAGATATATCCGGGGCGGAGTTGTGGATGGCTTTATAAGTGAAAGAGATAATAAGGGAGTGGATGAGTAGTTTTGCGGTGTCATTGGGAGGATGAAGGCGGCAGGATTTGGATAGCGATTGGATGTGGGGAAGAAAGGTGAGGTCCGAGTCAAGGATAGTAAATTGCACATATTTCCGCGCGATATCGCTCTATGTAGCTTGACCAATGAATTGCAATGGAGCTGTTCACATCTCACAGCTCAATGTCGCCTGTAGCTCATCGCTCGTACATGACCCTTTTTTCTGCAGATGTCGCGCGTTTCGGCCCCAATAGACTCAATGGTGTCGCGCATTACCGGCGATATTGTGCGACATGGCGCTAGAGAAGGGTCACTTTTGCACAGCGTTATGTACGGAAAGAATGATGTCGCATCAAGACCGCAGTTGGTTGGTTACAGCCCAATGTAGCAGCGACAAAGTCGCCCTACGTAGCGCGTCAAAATGTGCATTGTCGAGCAATATTGCGCAATGTAGCTCAATGCCGCTCAGCACGAAATCGCGCAGACAAACGCGCGATTCTCCATGTCGCTCTTACTCTACATGAAAATGTCCTGGGGGCACAGATCTTCTCTGACTTCTTGTCTCTGTGCAATCCAACAGTAAGTGGGGTGAAATCTCCCGGATAGCTACTATCGCATATTATAAGGAGTAGGTCTTCACTTCGCTTATCAGGATTAGGTCTTCAACATGCTTTTCTCATATCGCTAATAGTATCAGATCTGCTGTGCTGTAGGAATGAGCTCAGGTTGGGACCAGGCTTTGGTGTGAACCTAAGCTCCTCCAAACCCAGAAGTAAGCTGCTTCCACTGCTACCTAATCAGCTGCGGCTGGGAAATTGCCCACCTACAGCTGCAGGTAAGCCAAGGGACAAGATGCAATGAAGTGGGGATGTTCAGATACAAAGTACCACACTCCGTACAAGTACATGCACAAATACTTTTCCAGCAGCTGTCATTTTTAAGGAGCATATGGAGCTCCTGGGATTTGTGCATCCCTGTTTTAATGTATGTTTTTTATTTAAATAAATATATATATAAGGGATGCACCGATACCATTTTTTCAAGTACTGATACTTGTCCAAGTCCTCACAGATACAAGTACTGATACTTGTCCAAGTCCTCCCAGATACAAGTACTGATACGTTTTTCTTTAGTGTCATGTGACAGTTTTTCGAAAACAATACAGACTAATGATTTCAGGACAGTGATGGAGCACCATGGTCAGGTCCCAGCTGCAACCCTGGTAGTTCTCATGAAAATGCCAAGTATCGGCACTGGTATCTGAACATTCCTACTATGAAGTCATTGACCCTCTATGACCACCTAGTCGTTATAAGATTTAAGGAACTTTGCACATATGGGCAGCGCTTAGTGACCACTCTTGAAGACGTTTTTGACATAAAAGGACAGTCTCTCTTTAGTCTTCACAAACAGATAATAGCTCCTAGTCAGCCAAAGGCAACACAAAGTCCACTTGTCTTTGAACAAAGTAACATAATGAGTTTCACCAACTACAGGTTGTCCTTCACAGACCACTTGACCCAAATCCCAGGGTTTTTTGGGGAACAGAACAACAGCCCCCTCCGTAGTATTCAGTGCCCATAAGCACTCCAGTATGGTAAGAATGGTTTCCACACACATCTGTATGGTCTCGGCTACTACACCCCCCTCCTGTGTGTTCCTGGTTCCTTCAGCCTCACCACTCTATCAGCCTACCTGGCTGTCTCCCGTGTGGCTCCACGACCACTCGGCTCAACTCCTGTGTGCCTCTCAATCGCGCCACCTCCAAACACATACTCCCTGAACTGTGGTCCAGTCTCATTAATAGGCAAGGTGTGCTGGTGACATCCTTCAAACTATCATTAATAGGGCTGTCTACAGCCACCTGATTGGCTTAGTCCAGTAATGGCGACACTTGGACCCAGGATTGGAGATTTCATCCCACCCAAGACTCTTGTAAATCTCCAGAGTCCCAAATCCCAGCTACAAGGTAGAAAACCTGGAAAGAACTGAAAAGCCAGATAGTTACCTGTAAAAATACTTTCAAAGTGCACTGGCTTGCTCAGTAGCATTGCACTTTAAGATTCACCCCAGGATCAGGCGTATTGAACGTCCACAGAGCTGTAAAACCCCAGAAACTGATGGAGAGAGTACTCAACACCCGTCTATCCAGCCTATGGCCAGTACATAGGAACATGAATGCAACCTAGGTAAGGGAACCCCCTGGAGTAGTGATGCTCAAGTGGGTGTGTTCAGTAGGGTCTCCTACAAAATTGTGTGCATCTTACTGCACTCCTTACCGGATCTCCTAGGAGATGATGTCTGTAATAGGGTGCTTGCAGCGACCACGAAGGCACCGTGTAGTCAAGTAGTAATTCCAAAAGATGTCACCAGCACTCCAAAAGTAGATTCCATAAATTTTAATGACAACGGTCATTCAAAATCACAAGTACTGTCGGGGCCACGTTGGGTCCCCGTCATCAGGCTCAGAATAACACACTGTGCAACCCAAACCATACATATATATTAAAGGTCACAGATGTGTATATATGTAGGTTTGGGTTGCACAGTGTGTTATTCTGAGCCTGATGACGGGGACCCAACGTGGCCCCGACAGTACTTGTGACTTTGTATGACCGATGTCATTAAAATTTATGGAATCTACTTTTGGAGTGCTGGTGACATCTTACTCGCTTGTTAAGGCAACCGTAGATGACAATACATAGTATACAGGCCATAGAAATGAATAGAGCGATCGGCGCTGTATAGTCCGGGTTTTGCATCCGAAGCTTGAATGGTTTATTTTTAGGTGGGAAAATGGAGGATCCTTTGCCGAAGTTTTCATTGGAATTGTTAAATGTGATCCCAAAACTCAGCTACCCCGTGACTAATTGTGCCATCTTTTGGTTTTCTTTACAGTCTGCCAGAAACCATGTCACATTACACAGATGAACCCAGATTCACCATAGAGCAGATAGACCTGCTGCAACGTCTGCGACGCACTGGAATGACCAAACACGAAATCCTGCACGCGCTGGAGACGCTGGACCGCCTGGACCAAGAACACAGTGACAAATTCGGAAGGAGGTCCAACTATGGGAGCAGCACTTATAACAGCACTAACAATGTCCCCGCCTCTTCTTCCACTGCCACCGCTTCAACACAGACCCTCCATTGTGGCATGTCCCCATCGCCCAGCAATAGCTGTGACACCTCCCCGCAACCTTGCACTACCAACCAGAACGGGAGAGAGAGCAGTGAGAGGATCCCGACCTCCAATGGGAAGATGTCTCCAACACGTTATCATACCAACAGCATTGGACCAAGGTCGTATAGCTTTGAGGCATCGGAGGAGGATCTGGATGTTGATGACAAGGTGGAAGAGTTAATGAGGTCAGTATAGTGCATTGATCTAGAATCATACCAATCGATCTGTATATCTTTGTAATTGTTTTTACATATGCTAGCAAAAGTGTGGGGGGGCATTGTGTACAGGAGACGAGTGTGGAGGGTATGACAGGGGGCAATATGTACAGGAGAGGGGTGTGGAGGGTATGACAGGGGGCAATATGTACAGGAGAGGGGTGTGGAGGGTATGACAGGGGGCAATATGTACAGGAGAGGGGTGTGGAGGGTATGACAGGGGGCAATATGTACAGGAGAGGGGTGTGGAGGGTATGACAGGGGGCAATATGTACAGGAGAGGGGTGTGGAGGGTATGACAGGGGGCAATATGTACAGGAGAGGGGTGTGGAGGGTATGACAGGGGGCAATATGTACAGGAGAGGGGTGTGGAGGGTATGACAGGGGGCAATATGTACAGGAGAGGGGTGTGGAGGGTATGACAGGGGGCAATATGTACAGGAGAGGGGTGTGGAGGGTATGACAGGGGGCAATATGTACAGGAGAGGGGTGTGGAGGGTATGACAGGGGGCAATATGTACAGGAGAGGGGTGTGGAGGGTATGACAGGGGGCAATATGTACAGGAGAGGGGTGTGGAGGGTATGACAGGGGGCAATATGTACAGGAGAGGGGTGTGGAGGGTATGACAGGGGGCAATATGTACAGGAGAGGGGTGTGGAGGGTATGACAGGGGGCAATATGTACAGGAGAGGGGTGTGGAGGGTATGACAGGGGGCAATATGTACAGGAGAGGGGTGTGGAGGGTATGACAGGGGGCAATATGTACAGGAGAGGGGTGTGGAGGGTATGACAGGGGGCAATATGTACAGGAGAGGGGTGTGGAGGGTATGACAGGGGGCAATATGTACAGGAGAGGGGTGTGGAGGGTATGACAGGGGGCAATATGTACAGGAGAGGGGTGTGGAGGGTATGACAGGGGGCAATATGTACAGGAGAGGGGTGTGGAGGGTATGACAGGGGGCAATATGTACAGGAGAGGGGTGTGGAGGGTATGACAGGGGGCAATATGTACAGGAGAGGGGTGTGGAGGGTATGACAGGGGGCAATATGTACAGGAGAGGGGTGTGGAGGGTATGACAGGGGGCAATATGTACAGGAGAGGGGTGTGGAGGGTATGACAGGGGGCAATATGTACAGGAGAGGGGTGTGGAGGGTATGACAGGGGGCAATATGTACAGGAGAGGGGTGTGGAGGGTATGACAGGGGGCAATATGTACAGGAGAGGGGTGTGGAGGGTATGACAGGGGGCAATATGTACAGGAGAGGGGTGTGGAGGGTATGACAGGGGGCAATATGTACAGGAGAGGGGTGTGGAGGGTATGACAGGGGGCAATATGTACAGGAGAGGGGTGTGGAGGGTATGACAGGGGGCAATATGTACAGGAGAGGGGTGTGGAGGGTATGACAGGGGGCAATATGTACAGGAGAGGGGTGTGGAGGGTATGACAGGGGGCAATATGTACAGGAGAGGGGTGTGGAGGGTATGACAGGGGGCAATATGTACAGGAGAGGGGTGTGGAGGGTATGACAGGGGGCAATATGTACAGGAGAGGGGTGTGGAGGGTATGACAGGGGGCAATATGTACAGGAGAGGGGTGTGGAGGGTATGACAGGGGGCAATATGTACAGGAGAGGGGTGTGGAGGGTATGACAGGGGGCAATATGTACAGGAGAGGGGTGTGGAGGGTATGACAGGGGGCAATATGTACAGGAGAGGGGTGTGGAGGGTATGACAGGGGGCAATATGTACAGGAGAGGGGTGTGGAGGGTATGACAGGGGGCAATATGTACAGGAGAGGGGTGTGGAGGGTATGACAGGGGGCAATATGTACAGGAGAGGGGTGTGGAGGGTATGACAGGGGGCAATATGTACAGGAGAGGGGTGTGGAGGGTATGACAGGGGGCAATATGTACAGGAGAGGGGTGTGGAGGGTATGACAGGGGGCAATATGTACAGGAGAGGGGTGTGGAGGGTATGACAGGGGGCAATATGTACAGGAGAGGGGTGTGGAGGGTATGACAGGGGGCAATATGTACAGGAGAGGGGTGTGGAGGGTATGACAGGGGGCAATATGTACAGGAGAGGGGTGTGGAGGGTATGACAGGGGGCAATATGTACAGGAGAGGGGTGTGGAGGGTATGACAGGGGGCAATATGTACAGGAGAGGGGTGTGGAGGGTATGACAGGGGGCAATATGTACAGGAGAGGGGTGTGGAGGGTATGACAGGGGGCAATATGTACAGGAGAGGGGTGTGGAGGGTATGACAGGGGGCAATATGTACAGGAGAGGGGTGTGGAGGGTATGACAGGGGGCAATATGTACAGGAGAGGGGTGTGGAGGGTATGACAGGGGGCAATATGTACAGGAGAGGGGTGTGGAGGGTATGACAGGGGGCAATATGTACAGGAGAGGGGTGTGGAGGGTATGACAGGGGGCAATATGTACAGGAGAGGGGTGTGGAGGGTATGACAGGGGGCAATATGTACAGGAGAGGGGTGTGGAGGGTATGACAGTGGGAAGGCCGGAGGTCAGATATAAGACTGAAGGG
Source organism: Nanorana parkeri (assembly GCF_000935625.1). NCBI lineage: Eukaryota > Metazoa > Chordata > Amphibia > Anura > Dicroglossidae > Nanorana > Nanorana parkeri. The sequence continues at coordinate 87,625 of NW_017307721.1, forward strand.
AAGGCCGGAGGTCAGATATGAGAGTAGACTGGAGGGATGTATGGAGTTCTGCTTTGTGTTTAGTCCATTGGGTTGCACACGGGATCATTCTATGAAGGTGATCTGAGTGTAGCTCTCGCCCCCATTGTGGAGACTCTGGAGGTGTAAATCTATCCTGCCACTAAACAAATACATTCGTTTCATCACTGAAACACTGTAATTGGTTCTGAAATTTCTAATTTTCTTTTTTTAATTAAGAAAGAGATTAAAATTCTGTTGTGGCCTTTAATTTCGGCTGTATATCCTTCCATTGTTTAATTAAGTGCTCCCCCCTTCACCTACGTTCTCCCGGCTCAGTACGGGAAGAACGGCGCTCTGCTGACTTCAGTGGCTTTGCTTGTTCTGGTGACACAACAAACGTCTCGGCCTTCCTCGGGTCATAATTAATAGATTGTAATTACAAGACTTGAAATATTTCCATACCGACAGTGAAGCTGATTTCTGTGAATTGAAATTCCGGCTGGAATGGATTTAATTCCATTAAGGTGTCACGGGGTGACTTTTAGGGAGGACCAGACCTGCAAAGGTTAGACGTGTACAATGTTCATAGTGGACCTCACAGTTCAATGCAAGGTCCGCTTATACTGCCTGCACCCCCTCCATGAAACACCCAGGTATACGTCCCCCACCCCCTTCCCCTGTCCATACACTAAGCTTAGGTGTCCTCACAGTTCAATGCCAGACCCTCTTATACTGCCTGGACCCCTCCATGATACACCCCGGGTATACGTCCCCCACCCCCTTCCTCTGTCCATAGACTAAGCTTAGGTGTACTCACAGTTCAATGCCAGACCCTCTTATACTGCCTGGACCCCTCCATGATACACCCCGGGTATACGTCCCCCACGCGCTTCCTCTGTCCATAGACTAAGCTTAGGTGTCCTCACAGTTCAATGCCAGACCCTCTTATACTGCCTGGACCCCTCCATGAAACACCCCGGGTATACGTCCCCACCCCCTTCCTCTGTCCATGGACTAAGCTTGGGTGTCCTCCCAGTTCAATGCAAGGTCCTCTTGTACTGCCTGGACCCCTCCATGATACACCCCGGGTATACGTCCCCCATCCCCACCCCCTTCCCCTGTCCATAGACTAAGCTTAGGTGTCCTCCCAGTTCAATGCAAGGTCCTCTTGTACTGCCTGGAACCCCTCCATGAAACACCCCGGGTATACGTCCCCACCCCCTTCCTCTGTCCATGGACTAAGCTTGGGTGTCCTCCCAGTTCAATGCAAGGTCCTCTTGTACTGCCTGGAACCCCTCCATGAAACACCCCGGGTATACGTTCCCGCCCCCTTCCTCTGTCCATGTACTAAGCTTGGGTGTCCTCACACTTCTGGGGAATACAGATGGGGCAAATTCTCTCAAGGAGGTGCTCTTGCGATGGACTGGGGTGTCTTCTTGCAAGATTAGGCCTGCCTACATTCCCCGGGAATCTTCCAGGACGGTGAGGTGATTGGTGAAGAGGGGTCCCGGGCAATTTTAATGGATTTTGCATTTTGTTACAAGATCATCCTTAATGTCTTGCACTGTTTGCAGTGTTTCAGGTTAAAGTGAAACTCCACTTAAAAAAAATATACACTCCTCTCCAGGCCAATTGTTTACCTTTTTAAGTGAAGATCCTTACCCGCTTCTCCAGTATAGATACTGAGAAAGGAAATCCTTGTATGCTTCACTGGAAGTGTTGACATTTCAGTGCCAGTGTTGCCTCTTTACCCTGGCCAGTATATAACACAGAAGGCTGTGACTGCAGGAACCCCGTGGTCAATGCTGTGGATGCCGGAACTCTGGGACAACATTGAAATAGTGACAAACGGGCAAAGAACCGGCACAGGCAGTATAGGTGGAATGGTCGCAAGAATAAAAATGTTTTTTTTTAATCAGTTTTTAGTGAACCGTTGCTGGCTGCAGATCAGTATCTGAACCCCGGCACACTAGAATTCACATGGCTGGAAGAAGGGGTAATCATAGTGTTGCTCTAAGAAGTTGCGGGATCGGTCTTAAAACTTCCACCTTATATCATTGGATTTTAGAGTAGCACGTCCATGGAACGCAGAGGTTTAGGAAGGGGGTGGGAGAGCTTGTTGATGACGGACATGAGCTCTGTGAAGTTTGGGAGGGGGGTAGAGGGAGCTTAATAATGACGGACATGAGCTCTGTGAAGTTTGGGAGGGGGGTAGAGGGAGCTTAATAATG
>NW_017307721.1:90816-93259 GCF_000935625.1 Nanorana parkeri
CGGACATGAGCTCTGTGAAGTTTGGGAGGGGGGTAGAGGGAGCTTAATAATGCCGGACATGAGCTCTGTGAAGTTTGGGAGGGGGGTAGAGGGAGCTTAATAATGCCGGACATGAGCTCTGTGAAGTTTGGGAGGGGGGTAGAGGGAGCTTAATAATGCCGGACATGAGCTCTGTGAAGTTTGGGAGGGGGGTAGAGGGAGCTTAATAATGACGGACATGAGCTCTGTAAAGTTTGGGAGGGAGGTAGAGGGAGCTTAAAAATGACGGACATGAGCTCTGTGAAGTTTGAGAGGGGGGTAGAGGGAGCTTAATAATGCAGGACATGAGCTCTGTGAAGTTTGGGAGGGGGGTAGAGGGAGCTTAATAATGACGGACATGAGCTCTGTGATGTTTGGGAGTGGGTAGAGGGAGCTTGTTGATGACGGACATGAGCTCTGTGACGTTTGGGAGGGGGAGAGCTTGTTGATGACGGACATGGGCTCTGTGATGTTTGGGAGCGGGGTAGAGGGAGCTTGTTGATGACGGACATGAGCTCTGTAAAGTTTGGGAGTGGGTAGAGGGAGCTTGTTGATGACGGACATGAGCTCTGTGATGTTTGGGAGGGGGTAGAGGGAGCTTGTTGATGACGGACATAAGCTCTGTGTGATGTTTGGGAGGGGTTAGAGGGAGCTTAATGATGACGGACATGGGCTCTGTGATGTTTGGGAGTGGGTAGAGGGAGCTTGTTGATGACGGACATGGGCTCTGTGATGTTTGGGAGGGGGGTAGAGGGATCTTGTTGATGGACATGAGCTCTATGAAGTTGGGCTTGCTGTCATCTTGTCTGTTATAGGGCACCCCGTCCTCTACCATGCAGATTTTTTGGTGTGGTGGATGGAAAGATTATAGAGGCCGTTTTTGTTATTTTTAATATATATTTTTTTAAAAAAGATATATATATTTTTTTTCTTTAAACAAAATCTGATATTAGGAATGGCCTGGCAGAACTTGGTCAATGCCCCATCTTTTAGACAGGAGCCCATACCCACCAGTGTGTCTTCGGAGTGTGGAGTACCTGGAGGAAACTCCTCAAGCACAGGGAGAACATGAAAACTCTATACAGATAGTGACCTGACCGAGATTCAAACTGAGGACTCCAGTGCTGCAAGGCATGCTAAGCATTCAAATGTTCACCTAACAGATTCCCCTTCACCATTGCAGCAGAAGGTGGTCACATGCTGGCTGTCAAAGGGTGACCTTGAGGCCAGCCATGAGCCGTCAACATCTGCATGACATCCCCGTTCCCCACACACACGTCACTATACATTAGTAGAGAAGAGACCTGACTTGGTGCAAACCAGTTCGCCCAAGCCCACTCAAAACTCTGCCTGAAACCCCTCTCCTCCCCACTGTTATGGAAATTCGCTTGGTTTAACGCACAAATCCATGCCAAACACAAAGAAAGTGGCCGAACAGCCGTGTGGTTGCCCATCCCCCTTCATCGTCAGCATGGACCCTACTCAATACTGCTCAACAACACCACCCAATCAGTTGTGGCGGGGCACATTCCCCGGCCTGAGCTATACCTCACAAGGGTGGGGGATGTCCCTTCCGCAACTGCCAATATTGATTGGGTCGGGAGGAGGGGGTGGTGGTTAGAGTTTTGGGCGAATTGGGTTCGTACCAAGCCCAGCCTACTCTCTATGCATTAAGAGCTAAGGGGAAAAGGTCCAGAATCCCTCACCTAGTAAGTTGTCAGGGGCGGGGGGTGCAAAACAACTTGGGTAACAGACTGAACGTCTGCTTTAAAGGATCATTCCACCCTAAAGTCCTTTTTCACACGTGGAGCTTCTCTTATGTCTCACGTGGACTTCAATGATGTTACCTGTTCAGCTTCCTAATGGTGGTCCATAAGGGTCAGAACTGTCCCATCACTTTTATCCCATCACTTCGGGCCTGGGGAACGAGTATCTCACTATCAATAGAAAAGGCAGCAGGATGTCCATCTCCCGCTGTCATTGTTTCAGGCGCCTCGGCTCTGAGGGCTTGTCTGGGGCAGAGCGGAGCCCGGCGCACCTTCTCATGCTCAGTCAGCGATTAGAATAAATGGATTTAAAGGTTCCCGTGTAAAGGGAGTTTTTTCTTTTTTGCAGTTTGTAGAGATTTGATGGACTGTCATCAATCAATTACCAAATCTCAATAACCTGTCTGGCTTGCTGGCTGAGCTCTTAGATTTATGTACGCTTTCTCTGGGTGGTATGTAATGATATCTTTGATTTATTGCTGATATATTTTACTGACGCAGCTCCTAATGCAAAATCTGCAGGTTTAGGGATTAAAAAAAAAAAAAATATTCTTGAAAAACTTTCCTTTTTTACTTCGATGGTGAACTCCACATACCCCTGCAGTGGGCCATAACAAAGGACTTTTACTTGTTTTGCACACAAACACCCCCCCCCCCCC
>NW_017307721.1:93299-95657 GCF_000935625.1 Nanorana parkeri
CCCCCCCCCCCCCCCGGGCAGCCGGTGGGCCCCAGGTCGTGTGCAGTCCCTTCCATGCAGAGCTGTTGGTCCTTCATAATGACGTCCACATGTGACCGCTGGCCGGGCCTGTCATAGAGAAGAGGCATTGGGGGCCAGTTGCATGGAGTGAGGGAAACAGAGGGGATTAGGGAAGCAAAAGTCCTTTTTCCTGGTACCTGAGACTGTCAGAATACCCGTTCGTAGCCCGTAGCTGATTTGCTGACAACTCCTTCAAATATTTTCCGACGGCTCGAGGGATGCCGACTGAAAGGGGTGCCGACAGCGGTTCATGAACAACCGTCCGAAATCTGCACAGTGTAAGGCCAGCTTTAATCCCTATGTTTGTGTCTCTGTTGGGAAGATTCACCCTTGCTATTTGTCCTGCCGCACAGAGCTGAAAGTTGGGGAGGATCCGGAATTCTGAGTTGTCGCCGGAACAAGAATAGAGGAATAATCTTCCAATAGGTGACCAGGGGTAGGCAACCTTGCCACTCCAGCTGTGCTAAAACTACAAATACTGTCATGCCTTTGGCTGATACCTGAGGGGATTTGTGGTTCAACAACTGCTTTTAGTGTCGAGGTTGCCTACCCTGGTCTAAGACTTTGGATGAATTTTTTACTCTTCCCGTTGCCCATGAACAATGCGTTTGTGAAGCATTCACTGCTTGAATTTGTCAGGTGAATTATTCAAATCAACATTCATGGCATTTTTTCTTGCAAACCATTTCCCCCTCGGAGCCGCTGCTTTTGTCTTCCTTCTAAATCTGCCTAAAAAAGGAAGTCCGTTCCTTTGGAGGGGGGTGAGCTTTTGCCATAATCCTCAGGGTATGTACAGCATACGTTCCTGATTCTGGCACTCGCCGATCTCCTCTGGTGCTGACGGGTCCAGGCACCCATGACCACTGGGACCCCCCTGCAGCCACGTTCCCCGCTGCTCATTCTTCTGGGTCCCACAGCTATCCTCTTCTGCCATTGGGCAGCCGCTGATGATGGGATAGTTCTATGGGAGTTATATGGTCGCCAGCACCAGTCGTTTTACAGATGTGGAGAATACCTTCACCCTTTTACATAACCTGGCCCATGCAAACAAGGGGCCCCAGTTGTTTATAATGTACTGTGCCACAAATATTGTTTAATGCAAATGCCATACCCGTAGGCCCTTTTCTGTCATCCATGAAGCCTGGACATATACTCCCAATATTTTCATTTCTACATCCTGCCTCCTTAAGGGGACATTGGCGTCCCAGGAGCGAGCGCTCTTTCTGGTTCGTAATATTTGCAATGCATGCTCCCTCTCCCCAATCCATTTACACCAAGTGCATTGGAACTGCGTGGGTCACCTTTTCCAGCACAGACAAGGCACTTGCATTGTGGTGGTGTGCACTGAAAGTACTGCCAGCCGATCGTGGTGTGACGTGGTACAGTGCTGTGGCCCATAGGGAAACTACAACCTCCTATCCCTTGGCCTCTCTTTGGATTGCAGTTGCTATGGTGCGGAACATGTGATCAGCTATGACACCAGCCATTTGAGGGCTGGAAAGTTCGGTTCAGAGCTGAAAAGAGCACACTGGCAACCTTGATGGTTGGCATGCATTGAAAGTCACTGTTTTGGTGGGTCAATAAAGTTCTAACCAAAAAAACAAAAGTAAACATGATTGGCACATAAGCAGGATTACCCATTCAGTGCGGCTGGACCATCACTCTTCTCCGGGTGGTGTCAGGATAGGCATGGCCTGCAGCGCTTGGTTGCATTTGATACTCCAGTTCATTTGATTTGCGTTTGGTCTGGGTCGGCATCGTAGGAGCGAGCATGCTTTCTGGTTCCAGATATGTACAGTGCACGCTCCCCCTAACCCATGAACGTCACACCAAGTGCATTGCTCCATGTGTTGGGTCGGCATCGTAGGAGCGAGCATGCTTTCTGGTTCCAGATATGTACAGTGCACGCTCCCCCTAACCCATGAACGTCACACCAAGTGCATTGCTCCATGTGTTGGGTCGGCATCGTAGGAGCGAGCATGCTTTCTGGTTCCAGATATGTGCAGCGCACGCTCCCTCTTCCCCTAACCCATGAACGTCACACCAATGCATTGCTCCATGTGTTGGGTCGGCATCGTAGGAGCGAGCATGCTTTCTGGTTCCAGATATGTGCAGTGCATGCTCCCCCTAACCCATGAACGTGTTGAGGACACAGTCACACCAAGTGCATTGCTCCATGTGTTGGGTCTGCAGATACTTACACAAGCCCTTCAGTCGTATCCGGAGCCGACTCTCCTCGCTGGAGTCTAGTGCGCCTTTCATCCAATTTCTTTATTCCACTTTGTACTCCTCCAGAAT
>NW_017307721.1:95681-129096 GCF_000935625.1 Nanorana parkeri
ATTTTATGTCTCTGGTTTTATGTCTGAGGTAGAAGATTTATGTCTCCCCTCAGTAATGAAACTTTCCACATGCCATATGGCACTCACACACCTTCTCCAAGTTGCCTCGAATTACCCTCATCCATCCTGGTGTTATGACACTTCTGATCAGATATGACACTCATTAAAAGCAATGCCAGGCAGCCAGCTACTTTATGACATGTCACTTTGCTGGTCTGGCCCCTGGCTCCGTACACCGTCTCCTCTCTGCTTTATTAACACTTTCCCATCACATAGATCAGCGTCTGTCCCGCTTCCCCGCGCCGTCCGTCTTCTCCTCCTCCTCGCCGGAAAGCGATGATCTGAACAGGTGAACGTTCCAGACAAGAGAGCCTGTGATGTCTGGGTTCAGTGTGTACCTTGAAGCGTATCTAAACCCCAAAACTATCATTTAGGATACATATAGTGTAAATACCGGGGCATGTCCCCCGCCAGGGGCCACAGGTGCTGCATAGAGCCTCCCATACAATGGCTGTAAGCAGTATATAACGGAACTCTAGGATGTGCAAACATTAAAGGAGAACTATGAGGGGGGTGCTTTTCACTCACCTCATAGTTCTAGTTCACAATGAGACTGTCACAGGTCGGCTCAGTAGATCGGGAGGTGAGCGAACACATACCGGCGTTCGCTCACTTCTCGATCCTGTCACAGCTCTCTGCCGTGATAAGGGAGGGAATGGATTCTCCCCTCCCCGCTCCGATCCTCCAGCGCTGACTGGCGGAACGGACGGGAGAGGGGGGCGGGCACAGCTGTCTCTGCCTCTAGATAGGCAGATCCAGCTGTCACTCACGCAGCTGGGCGGATCCAGACATAATTGTCGGGATCCGCTTCAGCTGCGGCGTCTCAGTATACCGCGAGCTGTAGCTCCCTATATACTGAGCCTAGGGTGACGGGAGGAAGCTACTTTGTGTCCTCCCGTTACCCTAAGGAGAACTATGGGGAAAAACACTGACCCCATAGTTCTCCTTTAACCCTTGTGGTGGGGCTCCCCCCTGCTCCCCGGGACCAGGGAAGGCGAAGTATAAGTGAAATAAACTTCAGGTTTAGCTGCTCACATTTAGGGCTCATTTACGACCACATCCAGATTACCTCCAGACCAGATTGTTTCCAGACCCAAAGTGCATCCTAATGTATCCCTATGCTATTTCTGGACTCTGTTCACACCATCGCAGTCCGTTCCAGACCACACCAGAAAAATATTGCATGTCTCATTTTGCACCGGAACATGCATGAACACGTCAAAAACGTGCTGGAACACACACAAAAAACAAAAACAACAGCTTTTGGCGAGCTTGGATGACATCATCACCATTTGGACTTCCTGTGCTGAGGAGAGAAGATCTTGCATGAGAAAGGAACAATGATGGCTGAAGTAGATACAGAATATTTTGTGGCACTTGTAGAGCGTTACCCTGAACTGTATGACCCAAAGCAAAGGTCTGCATATAAACTCCAAAATTGACCCTTTGCTTCCCTTAGCCTCGGGAGCGGGTGCACCCAAAAATGACGTCTCCTGCGAGCACGTTCTCTGAGGATTGCTGTAGCCAACACTAACATCATGCCTGCATATGGTTGACACATGTCTGCTCCCTACCTTTCCACAAGCAAACAAAGGGAATTCCTTAAAAACAGAAGGAAGTGATCTTGGAGCATTATTAGCATACTGACAGCCCCCAAAAAATAAAAATGGAACACACTGGAATGCGTCAAAACCGCGTCAACATCGCACTACACCATGTTCCAGATCTGGACCGGAAAATGGTGTGAGCCCGGCCGTAGTGCCCAGTCAACTGGGCGTTTAATCGTGCAAATTTGGCGCGCGATATCGCGAGAAGTCTACGTCCAATGATGTTCAATATAGCTTTTCTATTGAACAGCTCCGTGTCGCTTTTTCCCCGCGGATGTCGCGCGATTTTTCTTTTTGCATGCAGCCCGACGGTGAAGGTCGCGCGATCGTCGCTGGAACGTGGCCCCCCGAACAGTCGCGCTATCCCCGGCCACGTGGATCCGCTCGAGGTAAGTTTCGCTTATTGTGAATGGGGCCTTACGGATAGTCAAGTATTGTCCTGGATAGGATCTCAGTGCGCCGGGCTCCCAGTGCTGAAAACAAGTGATCAGTTTATAGCAGGGGTGGGGAATCTCCGGCTCTGGTGATACTGCAAATCCCAATGACGGATTGCAAGATTCTCACAGCCACAGGCATGACTCCCAGAGACAGATGCATGGTGGGATTTGTAGTTTCAGCACAGCCGGAGGTTCCCCACCCCTGTTTTATAGCAAAAATGAAAGATATTTTATTGGTCAAACTTACTGATTCCTGTAGTATTCACCTCCTTGTTCTGTCTTTGTATATATTGCAGGAGGGACAGTAGTGTCATCAAAGAAGAAATCAAAGCCTTCCTGGCTAATCGAAGGATATCGCAGGCAGTGGTTGCACAAGTCACAGGTGAGTACAATGGGCCCCGTGGATCCTCTGTAGACACTTCCCTGAAAACTGAGCAAAGAGAATAATTGATCAAAACTGGAGCAGATGGAATGTGGACCAGTTGTGCATGTCAACCAATCAGCTTCTCACTTTAAAGGAGAACTATTAGGTGAGTCAAAAATCACTCATCCTCCTAGTTCTAGCCGACGTGTGACAATGAAACTGTCACAGGTCGGCTCAATAGATCGGGAAGTGAGAGAACACATACCGGCGCTCGCTCACTTCTCGATCCTGTCCCTGCAGAGAATGGTGACTGTCACTCACGGCTCCCTGCAGGGACCCCCCTCCCCGCTCCGATCCTGCAGCGCTGACTGGCGGAATGGACGGGGGATGGGGCGGGTACAGCTGGCTCTGCCTCTAGATAGGCAGAGCCAGCTGTCACTCACGCAGTTGGGTGGTTCTCGGCCGTATACAACAGTATACGGCGAGCTGTAGCTCGCCATATACTGAGCTTTGGGTCATGGAAGGCCGCTAGTTTGTGTCCTCCCCTGACCCTTAGGAGAACTATGGGGAATTCACTGACTCCATAGTTCTCCTTTAATTTTCAAAGCTTAACAGAACAAACTGAAGTGAGAAGCTGATTGGTTAGTATGGGCATCTGCTTCCGGTTCTGTCTGCTCCAGTTATGATAAAGGATGGTGTCCTGCCACTGGATACTGTAGCCTCTGGTTGCTGTACACCTTTCCATTACGTTACAGATGAGGCGGTGGGCTTCACGGCCAGTTTGGTATTTGCTTTATGTCTCGTTTCATTTCTCAGAGCCTGTTTTGTGTCTTGCAGGCATCAGTCAGAGCAGGATCTCTCACTGGCTGCTCCAGCAAGGCTCAGATCTAAGTGAGCAGAAGAAAAGAGCTTTTTATCGGTGGTACCAGCTGGAGAAGACGAGTCCCGGTAAAGTACCAATTACCGCTTTATTGTTATAGCCTGTTACTGTCTCCTCATCACATGCGTTCTGTAAATCCCGGAGGATGCCATGGAAGTTGGTTACAATTTATGGTGTTTACACTGCAGAGCGTGAGGAGCTTCACTGCTAATAATGGGGCTGACTGAGTGGAACTACGCAGCTTACCAGCTCACTTTTAACCCCCCCCCCAACATTTCATATTGCCTCCTAATCACCAACTTTATTTCTGTTTGGCCACATGCTGATACGTCTCTTCTCCCACTCTTTAAATCCTGAGCTGCCATTTTGACTCCCAGACGTCATTCATTTTTTAATTCTTTATTTCGTTATCGCACAATTTCGGGACAGGAAAAGAAAAATTTATTTATTACAGGTATTTATACCGACAATTTACACAGTGCTTTGTATGCTGCACATTCACATCCGTCCCTGCCCTCGAGGAGCTTACAATCTAAGGTGCACATTCACATCCGTCCCTGCCCTCGAGGAGCTCACAATCTAAGGTGCACATTCACATCCGTCCCTGCCCTCGAGGAGCTTACAATCTCTAAGGTGCACATTCAAATCCGTCCCTGCCCTCAAGGAGCTGGCAATCTAAAGTGCTCATTCACATCAGTCCCCACCCTTGAGGAGCTGGCAATCTAAGGTGCTCATTCACATCAGTCCCCACCCTCGAGGAGCTGACAATCTAAGGTGCACATTCACATCAGTCCCTGCCCTCGAGGAGCTCACAATCTAAGGTGCACACATCAGTCCCTGCCCTCAAGGAGCTGACAATCTAAGGTGCACATTCACATCAGTCCCTCTCCTCAAGGAGCTCACAATCTAAGGTGCACATTCACATCAGTCCCTGCCCTCGAGGAGCTTACAATCTCTAAGGTGCACATTCACATCCGTCCCTGCCCTCAAGGAGCTGGCAATCTAAGGTGCACATTCACATCAGTCCCTCTCCTCAAGGAGCTCACAATCTAAGGTGCACATTCACATCAGTCCCTGCCCTCGAGGAGCTTACAATCTCTAAGGTGCACATTCACATCCGTCCCTGCCCTCAAGGAGCTGGCAATCTAAGGTGCACATTCACATCAGTCCCTCTCCTCAAGGAGCTCACAATCTAAGGTGCACATTCACATCAGTCCCTGCCCTCTAGGAGCTTACAGTCTAAGGTCCCGATATCGCATACATGTAAGGGCCAATTTAGATAGGAGTCGGTTAACCTTCCAGCATGTCTTTGGAGTGTTGGAGGAAACCCACACAAGCACAGGGAGAACATGCAAACTCCATGCAGATAGTGTCCTGAGGGGGCAGGAAATGAACTGGGTACCCCCAGTGCTGCAAGGCCAAAGTGCTAACCACTACACCACGGTGTTGCATATCATTCAAGATCATTAAAGAAAATAAGTGGGTACTTAACCCAATGTTTAAAGGATAAGTTCACTTTCTTACAAAATGTGAGAAAATGAACTTACTGACACCATGCCGCCACCCCTCCTCCCGGCCCCGACTGTGCATAACTTGGTGCTGCCCTCACCAGCCGATATACTGCACACCATACTTCAGCCCCACAGTTACCATTCAGCATAATGCTCACAAATAGCCAAGCACTCATTGGTCAGTGCAGTTACATGGTCCGCGCTGACCAATGAGAAGCACTTCTCAGCTGGGGACCTTAACGTACACTACTTAGAAATGACATCCTGTTAGTACTAGAATGGTACCCAAAGGACATTTAATGGGGCAACCTGACAATGTCCTTGGTGGTACCAAGTTCCCACCTCTCAGCTGAAACTTGATGGCCGGTTTGCACCCCCGGTACAGTATTGGTGTATATTTATTAAATATATTGGGGGGAATTTTTCAAAGTAATTGCGTCAGTTTTAGCCTCTTAGATCATTTTTTATGTGCTAATCTGTCTTTCAACCTTTCAACACTTGCTCCTGTTTTCTTCAGAGCTTGCACTACTTTTTAACTGCACGTTTTTTTTTCACGCGTTTTCATCTGCACTTCCGGGCTGTCTGAAACTGGAGCGTCACCTAAGGAAACAATCACAACTTAAGAAGTTCCCATGACCACTTCTTCAAGATGCGACAGTTAAAAGAGAACTTTGGGGTCAGGGCTTTTCCACATAGTTCTCCTTAGGGTAACGGGGGGACACAAACTAGCGTCCTCCCGTCACCCTAAGCTCAGTATATAGGGAAGAACATTACACTAGCAACATAAATCCGGTGCAAATATATTTCGTGCAAGTTCAAAACACTCGCAATCGCTATGATAAATTCCCCCCAATGTATCTTTTTGTGAAGAGGAAAATTTGTAGTTGAATATTTAAGAAAAAAAAAAAGAACGTGTCGGCGGTGAGATGAATTCTGGTTCCAGTCAGTGATCTAGCGATAGAGAAATGGCGTCTTATTTTTCATCTGCCTTAGGGAGGCCAGCCGCTGCATTACAGGTACACGGGAAATCTACTTCTCTCCCAGTACTTAAACCGCGGAGTGGAACAATTTTAAGCTCTTTTCTAGGAGTAAATTGTGAGGAGGACGCACCTCCCCGCTCACTTCTCGGAAAGCCCGGGCCCGTGCCTGTGATTTCATCTTGCGCCGTACCTTGTGGGGGTTACCAAATCACATTTCCAGCCAATTAGGCCGACTGATGCTGTGCAGCTCTCATAATCACATTGCAATCAGCAGACGGCACGGGCCTGGAGACATCTGAATGCACCTTCTCGGAGAAGGAGATCTGTGTGCTCTTACTGTCACTGTGCACCGCCGCTGCTTCAACAGAGACCTTAACCCCTTCCTGGCCGGGGCTGCAAAAAATGCAGTTTTACTACAGAGTTCAATAGGCATGTAGACGGCTGGATACGTCTCTATCCGGCGTCCTTACATTACACATTTTTAACAGCGTTCTTTATCCTTCGAAAAAGTGAGCATTGGGAACCTTTCTGTCCCCCATTTGCTGTCCAGGGGGGCCAGACACTTGTGCCTGATCTACCGTGTTTCCCCGAAAATAAGACACTGTCTTATATTTTTTTTGGCTCAAAAAAACACACTAGGCCTTATTTTTGGAGTAGGTCTTATATTTTTATTTTAATGTACAACAATCCAAAGTTAACGCAAATCAAAATTAAATAATCCAAAATGGCAAAGTTAAGAATAGTGTGATCGGGGCAATCGGGGTGCCGTACCTTTCCAAGAGCAATTTGGTAACCAATCGCTGGCCAGAATGAGCGAAACAAACTTTCACTATGGATTCCTCACAGGCGGAGTGCATTTGGTATCACTCCGCCTGTGACAGGAGGCGGCGCTATAGAGGAAGCATCGGCTTATGCGGCTCTGCTCCCTCCGGTGCCGCCTCGCTTCCTCTAGCGCCGGCTTCGTTGGCACCGCCGATTCTCTCCTGCGGCTCTTCAAGTTCCCCCTTATGCCACCACCGTCCCTGGGAATGGTCACAACTAGGTCTTATTTTCGGGGTAGGTCTTTATATTTTAGCAATTCCCAAAAATAGTACTAGGTCTTATTTTCGGGGTAGGTCTTATTTTTCAGGGAAACAGGGTAGTTACATTGTATCTCATTTGTGCATTTACACCAAAATTTCTTTTTTTCTTAGGACAGATTTGAGTTTTATTTTGGTTACCAAAGTAAAAAAAATAAGACTAAAATGAGAATACATTCTTTTTTATTTATTTTTTTAAATTTCAGTCACTTTTGCTGCCCAGATAACAGCGTGCAACACTTTTGTCTGGATTGCACACATACCAAACATGCATGTAGCCCGAAGCTTAAAGGAGAACCATGGGGTCAGGGCTTTTCCCCATAGTTCTCCTAAGGGTCACGGGAGGACACAAACTAGCGTCCTCCCGTGACCCAAAGCTCAGTATATAGGGAGCTACAGCTAGCGGTATACTGAGACGCCGCAGCCGGTACGGATCCCGACATTACTGTGGATCCACCCAGCCGCTTGATTGACAGCTGGCTCTGCCTATCTAGAGGCAGAGCCAGCTGTACCCGCCCCCTCCACCGTCCGTTCCGCCAGTCAGCGCCGGAGGATCGGACAGGGGAGGGGGGGAATCCCTGCAGGGAGCCGTGAGTTACAGTCATGGCTCTCTGCAGGGACAGGATCGAGAGTGAGCGAGCAACGGTATGTGTTCCCGATCTTTTGAGCCGACCTGTGACAGTTTCATTGTTACACGTCAGCTCGAACTATGAGGGGAGTGAAAATCACTCCCCTCATAGTTCTCCTTTTAACATAAAACAATAATCAGGTACTAATAGAGTTCAGGGTAACTGAGTAATTTTCACTCAGCTCATAGTTTTCCTTTTAAAGTGACATCATGAGCGAAGTACCGGGGCTGCCATTGTAGGCTTCCTTATGAAGCTCTCTGGCTTCGGTATGTTTCAGTCACAGTCCCGGAACAAGGATGATGTAGATTAATGTCAGAAAAGAAAAACACAAGAACATCCCTTGTCTTCATGAAATATGTTTTATGATTTAAAATAGTATTAAAAGATGAAATGCTATTCACAAAGCCCATATGATCGCATACGTGTCATAGAGATAACAACATCCACCTCCAAAGAATGCCGGGTCCGAAATCCTACATGAACTAACATGTTTCCGGGGTGTACCCCCTTCATTAGAGTTCTGGCAATCTCTTCAGGACTGTGTGTGCGTGCATGGCCAGATTATTATGACCACCCCATCAGTACTTTGTTGGGCCGCCTTGGTGACTCCACGAGATGATGAAAGTCTTGCCCCTCCCCCGTTCTGCCCTAACATTGACTAGTCGCTGACGGCCACAATTCGCACGCTCAGACCCAGATTTTCGGCTGACAGTCCGGTCTTTAAACACTTTAACAATGAGCCGCTCCTGAACATGTAACGCATTCTGCTGTTTCGCTCCATGGCTCCGAGCGCCAACAATCATCCCGCGTTCCAAGGCTGTTACATCGCGTTGTTTCCCCGAATCTTCAGAAACAAATCACTTCTACTGTCGAATGGTGTGTGTGTGTATATGTGTGTATATATATATGTATGTATGTGTGCGTGTATGTATATAATATATATAATGTGTGTGTGTGTGTGTATATTAGAATATATATATATATATATAGATAGAAAATTGACCTGGATAATGGAGACACTTCTCCTCATACACCGCTGCAGCCCAAGCTTACTAAACAATTCCTTTCTTTTCTTACATTTTCCAGGTGCAACTCTAAGTATGAGACCAGCTCCCATCCCTATAGATGACACCGAGTGGAGGCAAACCCCACCGCCTGTCACCGCTACCTCCGGTACGTTCAGGTTACGACGGGGCAGTCGATTCACCTGGAGAAAAGAGTGCCTGGCTGTCATGGAAAGGTACGGCATGGTTCATTACGACTTATAAACTTGTTTTGTATTATGGAGGTGTGTGCACAGGAGCAGCTGCTTTTTGAGAGCCATTCCTGCTGTGTGATACGAGGGAACGACCCGAGTTTTGACAGCCAGTAATCCCAGGAGCGGAGGGTGATGGCGTTGAGAGGAGAGGAGCCAAACATCGGAGATGCATTCTAGAAGCTTTGACGTTTTTCAGCATGTATGTTTTGCATTCAAAATCCTGAAGTAGTCCATTTTCTTTTATTTTCTTTTGGTGGAGATTTCCCCTCACTTCCTGTCCCAGAGACACAAAAGGAAGTGCCATTATGTCTCTCCATAAATGGAGAAATCCCCTCTTGGATGTCACCTGACCAGGTGTCTCTATTGGAAGATTTGGCCAATTCTCCTGTTGTAGCTACTAATGTAAAATGTTGGATTTCCTGTCACTTATTGTTCCGATGATGATGATCCCTGGACAGATGGGGAGGAGGAATCTCCGCAGTGGGGACACAGACAGCAATATTTTGATGGTGGTTTAACCCTTCCCTGTTGTATCCAAAGCTAAAGAAGAAAAGTTTTGACTATTATACATACTTTGTAGATACTTTAAATGTACCCCCCATGTTCCACATTGCTGGCCATGACATCAGCATCCCTCCGGGAGGATTCCTGGTGAATGCAGACTCTGTGAAATCTCTCAAGGAGACGGTTTGGCCCATTGCAGGAGATTTTGGCAGCTCTGTATATCCCAGGATCAAACCCAGGGGTGAGCAACTCTGGCACTACAGCTGCGCTTTACCTACAAATCCCAACATGCCTCTGGGAGTCATGCCTGTAACTGTCAGTCTTGCATTGCCTCATGGGACTTGTAGTTCCACAACATCTGGAGGGCCGGGGTTGGCCACCCCTGATCTAACCGGAAGGAGCATGATCCCATCTTTGGCTAGGAGCTGCAGGCAGAAGATGGGGTAAATATAAACTTTATCGGACCCATGGAAGCGATCTGACGGCAGAGCCGCCATAATCACTTACATTGAAAGCAGACAGCCGGCTTTACTTTTGCAGCACGGGGGAGTCAGTTTAAACGGGGCCCGCTGCCACCGGCATATGACATACGTCGGTGGCAGCAAAAGGGTTAAAGTGTATTTCCACTTTTGCAGTCGAATTTGAGAAAACCCCATTATATGTTTGTGTGTTCCCATTTACACAGCATGCCAAACATCTGAAAGGAAGATGTTTCTTTGGTGAAGGACTTTGTGCAGATTCAAGGCTACTCTGAGCAGTTTGAGAGTGAAAGTAGAGGGACAAACTGAGGGTCAGACTGCGCTCCATCAGTTGCTGTTCAAATCTAGATTACAAATGATAATGAGATCTGCTGGCGCAGTACAGACAGGGTTCATTAGAGTAAAAGTAACTTCCCACAACCCCCCTCAACGTTACATGGGGGGAGAGCTAGGTAGGTGTTTAAAGGTAAAGTCCACTATTTGGGGGGAAAAATAAATGCACAAATCTTCACATTTGGAGCCAGTAAAGCATTGCAGCTACTTCCAGTGGATTGCAAGAGCAATGCTCTGGCTCCTGCAGGCTCTTCCTCCCGTCCCTGTCCGTACCGAGCTACAGACATTCAGTAACATGGACGGGAGGAAGAATGAATGGACTGCAAATGCAGTGATGAAATACAAGTCCCTCTGCCCTGGTGGCTGATAGGACTTGTAGGTTCTCCATTCACAGATCCTGTCAAGGGATATTGACGTGGCTTTGTGGGCAGAGCCAAGTACAGCCGTGCCAAATAAAAAAAAAAGATCCTCATTCCACAATTCAGGTAAAGGGGGGCGGGGTCTGGTTGCGATGTGACCGTTTCATGTTACACCCTTAGTATGGGTGTAATATAAGTTGTCACAGTGCAGGGAAAAGCAAGGTGGAGTGCACACAGGAGACAGTCTCCTGCATTCTCCTACAATTGATCTTTAGCCAATGTTATACGTGCAGTTGTGTGTACAGGTGATTGATTAGAACAATATAGAGCGTTGTGGTATCATGCTACACTCCATAGATCCCTATGTGCAGCAAGTGCTTGCAGTTACTTCATGGGCTGTAAAGGGCATGATCGCTCTTGCAAAAATCACTCGCGTCCCTGCAGCCTAACTCCGAGGCTAGCGCTAGTCAACTTGCCAAGTGTACTCATTAAGTATGCATGCCTTGCACTCCGCTTAGAAGTACCATGCGCCTCCCTCCTAGCAAGTCTGGCCAGAATGACTGATGTACTTCTCACAATGGGCAGGTATTGCCAGTGGTCCCGGAACTGGGAAATCCTACTGCAAGAGTCCTTGTGAGGCCATTGGGTGAGCCAGCCTGTCGATAAGCTACATTAGCCGAGTTAGATTATTATAAAAACAAAAATGAACACGGCTAAGGTAATTTAACTGGCTTTCCCTTGCTACCAATATCTCTAGTCCTGAGACGTAAACTGCACCAGGGTGAGCACTTTGTTCTGCGACGACTTATGCTGTCAATAATTTTATGATTGGTTTATCCCCCTTCTGCCGTCTCCTATCGATTTGTTGCCGTTCCAGAAGCCTCAGATGCTGTTTTTTCAGCTTTGCATGTTCTGTGGACGGGGGCCAAGTGTCTGCTATAATAATATTATACCTTGATCTTAAAGTTGCTGGATCCAATTTAGCTGTGCATACATTGCGGCATAGCTGAATATGGAGATAACTCATTCCTGACAGACCTCGAATGCACCCACATAAGATCAGCCTCATATGTCCAGGGTGCTTTTCTTGTGCCGCAGTAATGCTGTTGGGTTTTCCATATGGTTCTTGAAATGGGATCTGAGATGAGGAGGCTGTATGGGGGGGGGGGGGGGGGGGGCTTATGGAAACACCCCTATATTGGCTGCCTTTGTCTATACAAACATCATACTTTAATTATAGTTGTCTAAAGGCTCTTAGTCAATGGATTTTGGGCATGTGCCTATTGCCAAATGTGGTGTGCTTTCGGGTGCACTCCGTTTGCATGTGACATCAGTTTGAGATATTTTTGAGATCCTTCAGAGTTCGTTGATGAGTGCGTTTTAACCTGCATATGACCACCCCCTTCTAAACTGCGTCAAGCTGCTTTTGGAATCCTTTGTATGGGGAGGGAAAAGGTTCTTATGTAAACTAAACTCCATTGACTCCTTAGGTGTCCCGGTAATGAAATCACTTCACCATCGTTCCTGGACATTCCTCACCCACCTTTTGGGTGTCCTGGTTTTGTGTTCTGATTTAGGGCCTGTTCACACGACGTCCGTTTTCTGTGCTGACCTGATCCGTACGCTCCTGCACTAAAAATGCATCCCAATGTATCCCTATGTGTTTTATGGGCTACAGTTCTCACGTGCGCAGTCCGTTCAGGTCACGAAAAATACTGCATGTCACATTTTGTACGGTCAGGAAACGCACCGGAAACGCAAAACGCGTCAAATGCACTGCACTGCAGCTAACATACTGACAGCCCCATTCCAGCAAAAAAAACAAAAACATTATTTATTTTACCTGGAACGCATCAAAAACGTGGGCCAAAACGCACTGCATCAGTAGCACCGCGTCTGCAGTTCCGCACCTGATCAGGACCTGATATCATGTGAACAGGCCCTTTATAAAAATTAATCAGGGTTTGTGGGTCCCGCTGGACCTGGCCATGTCAGATGGGGACACATTCAAAGATCTCACCAGAGAGACAACCAAAATTGTTCTATCTATTCGGTATTGGTTGAACTTGACTCTTCAGTGTGCCCATAGACAGCCAGGTACTTCCCAGAGAACGATGAGCCGGGGGGCCGGATATCTACTCACAAATGGAGCAAGTCTTCAGAGTATCCGGATCTACTGGGATTCTCACTGGATGGTGACATTGACCCAGTTGTGTTATTTTGATCCTTCCTTCTGCTATGGAGCTTGTTCCCTCTACTGAAGATCGATCCTTGCTCACAAGGGGATTGTCCAATAACTTTTCTGTGCAATCACAAGGTCCCTTGGCTGCTGGAGGCCCCACTAGAAGATCAAATTATCAGGTTGCATGACTTGAAGGCGATGGTTAAAATCAAGAGCATTTTTGCTTAGGACTTTCCTTAACCGGCTCAGCTCTCTTACTTTGTACACCACCTATGGACCAGAGCAGTTCCTAGCATCAGTACTATGGGCCCGTTTATTCAGCAATAAACTTTGTCATTACTTTAGATAACAAAGGAATGCATCTTTTTTTTTTCCACTTCCTGTTGCTCATAGAAGAGCTGATGTAAAAGAAGATGGCCAGAGCTTAACAATGGAGGTCTGTCATTAGTGAAGTGAGTCCGGACAGTCCTTATTGACCAGGAAGAGGATGGCACTCTTTGCAAAGTTGCAGCTTGTTCATTCTATGCTTCGTGCTCCTGAAATAATGATTAAGCTCTCATTCACACGACTAACGGCCGGCCCGTACAGATCCATGCTGCGTGCGCGGCCGTATCGGGCTGTTCCCGGGAAGGACAGGTGCTGCGTGTGATTTGTACGCAGTAGCCTGTTCTTCTCTATGGGTGTACGCCGCCGTACGGTCACCCAAACTGCACGTCCGTGCGGGTGTCCCTGCTCGGACGCAGGCAGGATCCATCCTGTCAGCGTACGAATACGGA
Organism: Nanorana parkeri; assembly: GCF_000935625.1. Classification (NCBI taxonomy): domain Eukaryota; kingdom Metazoa; phylum Chordata; class Amphibia; order Anura; family Dicroglossidae; genus Nanorana; species Nanorana parkeri. The sequence goes on from NW_017307721.1 coordinate 109,120, forward strand.
CACCTGGACGCGTATGGCCGCATACTCCCATAGAGAAGAACAATCACACGCAGGACCTGTTTTTCCCGGAGCGGCCCAATACGGCCGTGCACGCAGCACGAAACCTGCTGGTCGTGTAAATGATGGCTAAAAGTCAGATGAAACTTCTGCCACATCCGCAGGCCAGGACCACTCATTGGAGGGAAGAGGTGGTGTGTATTGCAAATTTGTAACCTCATCAGTAATTTACTTATCAGATATAACACACCAATAACGAACTCCATAGCGTAGCGTGCCTTAGTTGTACTGAGGGCATTGGGTGGTGGTCTGTGAAGGTTCTCGCTCATCCAGGTCATGGTATATCTGGGGGGAAAAAAAATCTGAACTGAGAAAGCTGGTCGGATGACCAGCAAAACATCTTCAACAAAAATACAGCAAGTCAAGCTGCCTGGGTTTATATTTTTTGGGTGGTGGGGAATTTTGTATGTGTTTTATAAACTTAAAAAGCGATGGATGTTCTTTACGTATATAGATAAGATAACGCTAACTATGAAAACTTGAATTTTCCAGCTATTTTAATGAAAACCAGTATCCAGATGAGGCCAAGCGGGAGGAGATTGCCAATGCGTGCAATGCAGTTATACAAAAACCAGGTGAGTGTGATATGTCTGCATCTTTCTGATCTCTACAGTCAGCACTTCTGTATATACACACACGAGTCTTCAAAAGTATTAAAATCTCTAAGAAATAACTATTTTAAATACTTCCGTGCCGGCCGTTGTATAAAAACGGCCGGCCGGGAGCTCTCTAGATCTGAGCGGGGCGTCTTTAGACATCCGCTCAGCCACGCCCCCTCGCGCGGGAAATGCCCGATATTTAAAAACAGGCAGCGATGCCTGTTAACATACAAGCAATCCGCCGGCTTTACAGCCGGCAGATCGATTGTATGGGGAAAGGATTGGTGGCCCGACCTCTCCCCCCGTCGTTGTCCCGCTGGTCCCGGGCTCCGCTATGCACGGGATCAGCATGGTGCCTCTGTCACAGGGGATCAGAGGGAGATCAGTACACGAGCTCCCTCCGGTCCCCTCTCCACTGCAAGAATGCGCAAGTATTGTATATTACATCACTTCCGCATTCTTGTGTCACTCTCCAGCTTCATCAGCTTCTTTTGGGGGGTCCCAGGTGACTTTATGGGTCTTGGAGACCCCTGATGTCTCCTTAACCCCTTCATGACTGAGCTTGTTTTTGGTTTCTGTTCGTAAATGACTGACACACTTTTGACATTTTTGCTGTGTGATTCTTCCACGTCAGTAATATACTTTCTTACAAAGTGCACCCACACATATTATATATTGTTTTTTAGAGGACAGATAGGGCTATATATTTATATCACATATGTGTGTCTAACGCCTCACTTAGCACAAATACAAATTAAAAAAAGAGGAAAAAACACAGCGCTGAATACTGAATAATGGCCGGGCCAGGAAGGGGGTGTAACACCGCGGTCTTCAAGCGGTTAAAGGTTATATGTTTTGTTTTTAAATAATTTGCCATTGAATCGATTTTTAGAAATATAGCCAAGAGATAACTTACCTTACAAATGGCTATTGCTGATGGAAATTACCTCTTGATTCACACGGGACTATAATGTTTCAATAATCGGTCATCCAGAAACATTTGTAATCGCGTTCTCACAACCTGTCATGTTGTTAAATCAAAAATAAAGGACAGTTCATTTGTGGGTTCAAACATTGCTCCAACTAAATGGTTTTCCCGAAAAACGCATGGTTTCATTTCTCTGGGAAAGTGAAATTATTCCAATGCGTCAACTTGCCGAGAAACCAATGAGTAAAGAGAAGAGGAAACACTGGATTTAACCAGGTGTAGAATGGGAACCTGTTTAGGATGCGTTTATTCTAACGAAGGACCGCTAGATCGAAATATAAGGGTTTGGTTTATCTACAAATTGGGGTTTACGTCAATTCTTTTCACAAAGAAAGGGAATATACAGGTGAAACTCGAATAATTAGAATATCGTGCAAAAGTAATTGCAGTAAGTGCTGCAAAAGGGGCCCAAACCAAGTACTGAGTACATATGCATGCTGGTACTTCTCAGAGGTCCGATATTGTTCTATGTACAATCCGTGTTTTATTGATTGCATGTAATAATCTACTTTCTTGAGGTTGTGGATTTGGGGTTCTTGGGGTTTTCATGAGCTGTAAGCCATAATCATCACAATGATGACAAATCACGGCTTGAATTATCTTGCTTTGCATGTAATGAGTCTCTCTCATATATTAGTTTCACCGCATAAGTTGCATTAGTGAAATAAATGAACTTTGCCCGATATTCTAATTATTCCAGTTTCACCTGTAGGTGACGGGTGGCAGTGAAAGGGGAAGAAGTCTACTCTGTAGCATACTCACTCTCTTTACAACTCTCACACAAGGCCTCTGTCTACTCTTCGAAAACACCAATCAGGGGGTCCCAGCCAATCACATGAACGCTTGCTGGATTAAGGCGACATTCACACCTACACTTTTGGTCCGGTTTGGTATCCCTGGTATCTTGGCATTCCTGCTGCAGGAAATTGCAAGTTCCTGGCCCAGGAATACCAAATTGCACCTAAGTAAGGCTCTGTTCACACCTAGGCGTATCGAATATGCGCGTTCCGTGACACGCGTTTTTACCGCGATTCGCGGTAAAGAACAAACGCGCAACAAACGCGTGTTTCCGAGGGCTACTTGGCTGTATCCCAATGGAAACGCGCAACAAAAACGCCGCAAAGAAGCTCATGTACCTTTTCAGGCGTAGGCCGTTTTGTAGCGCGTTCAGTCGGGCTGAAATACGCCCAGGTGTGAACCATACCCATAGAAAACAATGGGATTTTCATGTTTGAGCGTTTCGTAGAGCGTTGAACGCGCTCCAAAACGTACAGGTGTGAACCAGGCCTAAGACTTGTCCATAAGGTCCTAAACGTTTGTCACTGTCCTCTGTTCCATTCATGTGACCTCTGATTTCTGAAGGTGGTTATTCAGACTGAGATGGGGAGAATTGTAATTGTGCTCCCAGCCAGCCGGCCCTGCTAGCAGTTGTGTCCTCACAAATACCCCAGGGGGTCATAGCGGGTAATTCGAAGTGGCTTTGCAATCGGTGACACTGCTTAACTTGCGTTTGATACCGTAGCTTGATTGCCAGCACCTTCCCACCCCACTTACCTCAATTGTGGGGTCCTGCTGTTGTTTTTTTGAAAATGGCACTGCTGTGTATGGCTCTGCCCACACAGCCACGTCATCCATTCTCATGTCCTTTGACAGGATCTGTGAGTGGGGAGTCTACAAGTCCCGTCCCAGAAGGACTTGTAGGTCTCAATGCAATACTAGTCTGGTGACATCACCAGACTTGTAGTCCATTCATTCCTCCTTCTGTCCCTGTAACTGAAAGACCATACCTCGGTACGGACAGGGATGAGAGAATGAATCTACAGGAGCCTTAGCATTGCAAACCTTTGACTCTGGTGAAGAGGGGATGCCCCCTCCAAATGCATTAGTTCAGGTGCTAGGTCACCTTTGTTGTTTGAGAAGGTGTCAGCTTTTTGGCCAGTAATTACTGACGTGTGCGGTCAGGGCAGACCCCAGGACAGCTTAATCATGTTTAAAGCCCGCATTGTCTTGTGGTTTGCGTGTAGATTTTTTAGTGTGTTTTAAAGGAGAACTATGGGGTCAGTGTTTTTCCCCATAGTTCTCCTTAGGGTAACGGGAGGACACAAACTAGCGTCCTCCCGTCACCCTAGGCTCAGTATATAGGGAGCTACAGCTCACGGTATACTGAGACGCAGCAGCCGGAGCGGATCCCGACGTAGATGACGGGATCCGCCCAGCTGCGTGAGTGACAGCTGGCTCTGCCTATCTAGAGGCAGAGCCAGCTGTACCCGCCCCCTCCCTCGTCCGTTCCGCCAGTCAGCGCTGGCAGATCGGAGCGGGGAGGGGGGAGTCCAGCCCCTCCCCCTGTCACGGCAGAGAGCCGTGACAGGATCGGAAGGTGAGCGAACGCCGGTATGTGTTCGCTCACCTCCCGATCTACTGAGCCGACCTGTGACAGTCTCATTGTCACAGGTCGGCTAGAACTATGAGGTGAGTGAAAATCACTCATCTCATAGTTCTCCTTTAATGAATTATATATTTTTCTTTGATCATTGTACTATGCTGCTCTGTTTTTTGGCTTGTTTTTTGCATGTATACGTTTCCTTGTGCACATGCTTCACAGACATCAGCGACCCCTGAGTTTGTTCAGACCCTACCCTGATAAGCCCATGCATACTTTGAGGTTCCTTTTGGTAGTGAGACATGAGCAGCAAAACTTGATTCCAAAATGGAAGGAAGCCAATGGGGGTTCCACAAGTGACTCATTGAGGTGCTTACTGCCCCACCACCAGGTTCACACTCCAGAAATCCGTGCAGAGCAATGTTTTGTTTGTCATCGTTGCATATTATTCAGCAAGGACCTTGGAATGTTATGTAAAATCACAACAATCTACATAATTTATGTGGAAACAATAATTCATTTCCCTATCAAAGCCCTTGGTGGAAAGCCAGCCAGCTTAAATTCAGCCCGATGCCAAGATGCTTTTGGCAGGTAGCTGTGCGAGGTGCAAGTAGATGTTTCTGTGGCATCTTCATTGTGATTACCGATTTTCAAGGTTAACTGATCATACTTTGTGTTTTAGCTTGCAGGTGTTTGAGAAATCTGTTGTATCTGTTTGAATGGCATCCGGAGTTTTGTTTGGTTTTAAAGCAGAGCTCCAACTATGTAGAAGAAAAGAATAAATGCTTTCTCAAACACTTTCTAAAGTTTTGTACTGAAGTTCACTTTCTTGCCTCATCACCGCTGTGTCCGTACTCATAAAGTAAATATTACTTCCCGCTTAATGCCCGCTTAACTTTCCAGTTGTGCAACAGTAAGCATCACACAGCCACTTTCTGTTTGTTAGGACCACATGCCAAACACAAGGCCCGCGGGCCGAATCCGGCCCGCCAGACCATTTCATATGTCACACCTCTCCCGCAGTTTTACATTTTTTAACCAAAGCTGGCGCTGTAAACAGGCGCCGGGCTTCACGGGAAGGCTGCCGAGGTCCCCAGCAAGGTCCCGGCTGCCTTCCCGTGAATCGCAATGCCTATTTACAGTCTTGGGCGAAAATCTACTTCTTGCAGATCCATGCTGCTCGCACCCACGGAGACTGACCAGGACCCCTGGTGAGAACGCACAGCCCAGCTTAGAACCTGCACAGCCACCTGAGAGTCCACACGGCCCAGCATAGACCCTGCACAGCCACCCGAGAGTCCGCACAGCCTAGCCTAGACCCTGCATGGCCCACCTTAGAACCTGCACAGCCACCTGAGAGTACACACGGCCCAGCAAAGACCCTGCACAGCCCACCTTAGAACCTGCATAGCCACCTGAGAGTCCACACGACCCAGCCTAGACCCTGCACAGCCCGCCTTAGAACCTGCACAGCCACCTGAGAGTCCACACGGCCCAGCATAGGACCTGCACAGCCACCTGATAGTCCACACGGCCCAGCATAGAACCTGCACAGCCCAGCTTACAACCTGCACAGCCAGCTTAGAGTCCACACGGCCCAGCTTACAACCTGCACAGCCAGCTGAGAGTCCACACGGCCCAGCATAGAACCTGCACAGCCCAGCTTACAACCTGCACAGTCAGCTGAGAGTCCTCACTATTACACTAATTGCCATTTTTTTCCCTAGACTTCGACTTTCAGTGCTTGTTATTGGTTATGATTAAAACCAGCAATAATCCAATGCAGAGGCAATGTTTTAATATGATAAAGAGTAGAAACCTTTTATATAGTCTTAGAGATGCAACAGGCCCTTTGAGGGCAAACATAATGCTGATGCAGCCCGCAATGAAATTGAGTTGGACACCCCTGGTTTAGACTCTCCTCTGTAGTTTTTGACACATACAACAAGTGCTGATGCCGGGCTGGATTGAATGGATCACAATTGGCATGAGATCCCGTCCAGTCATGACTACCTTATGGGCCTTGCTTGTTCTCTACTTTGAGCCTGCAAGTAACGCCTACCTCCTGAGCCCTTCCACTTTTATGTCCGGAACTATCATGAAAGTACACATGGGAATGAGTAGATTCTGGATTCATCGACAGCAAACAGTAACTTCTTCCAGGCACCCTGGATTAGCAAACAACGATGGAGAGATCCTATGACATCATAGATGCTTTAAACTGCTATTTACAGTGCTAAAAGCAAAGAGGGAGATACTTTACAGTGGGGCTTTGCTGGTAGTTCTGAGATGAAGCATATATTGTGGAGGTGAGGTGATCCTGGAGTTGAGCTTTAAGGGTGCAATCACACCAAAATCAGAAGGGAAATTGCAAGTCAATGGAGGCTCTGTTGACTTGAAATTGTACCTTCCTATCCGATGTGTTGTGATCAGGTTTTTCAACGGATGTTAAAATTAATGGGGGTGAATGGGGCCAGTTCACACCAGATCCATTGCGTTACGTTGCATGTTCTACTTTTTTATTCAGCACATCGTAACACAATGGAAGGGAGTGGTGTGAACTGGCCCCATTCACACCCGTTCATTTTTCGGTGCCCTTCTGTTAGCATCCATTGAAAGACTGATCGCAATGCATCGGATCCGGTGTGAACGGGCCCTAAGACCTATTTACATCACAAATAAAGTTCACCACATTTCACCTTTTCCGGCATGAAACATCTTTTAGTAAAACTTATTGAGAAACGTATGATTTTCAGCAACCCCTAAGACCCAGCCCATCCGTTCTTCCTTATTCCCTACAATAAGTTCGCTTTTCTCATTGCAGGCAAGAAGCTTTCAGATCTGGAGCGAGTTACCTCCTTGAAAGTGTACAACTGGTTTGCCAACAGGCGGAAGGAAATCAAAAGAAGAGCCAATATCGGTAATGTACCAGAGCACAGCCGTACTGACCATCAGCTTGAAGGCCCAACCACACACCTTTCTGTTTTAACTACCCCCCATGGAGGCAAACCTGGAAGTCCCATTAAGGAAGCCAGGTGGCGTGTAATGACTTTCCACCCAGCGTCACCAGGTGATGAGGGAGCATGAAGCCGGCTTCCTGGCCAATCAGGAAGCTGGGTGCCGCATCATTACACAGCGCCCGGCTTCTTGATTGGCCAGCTTCCCGACCAATCAGGAAGCAGGCCAGGGAGTTATTACATGCTGCCCGGCTTCCTGATTGGTCATGGAACCGACTTCCCGGCCAATCAGGAAGCCCGGCGCCCGGCTTCCTGATTGACCAGTTTCCCGACCAATCAGGAAGCCAGCTCCATGCTCCCTCGTCGCAAGTGACGAGGGAGTATGGAGCCAACATCCCGACCAATCAGGAACCCGGGCTTCCTGATACCGGAAGCTCAAGTATCGAGCTAGTCATCTGAGCATTTGGACAAGTACTCACCCAAATACTTGGCATCGGCACCGATACTAGTGTCTGTATCGGTCCATCCCTTATTATTATTATTATTAATGCCAAGCAGTGGCCAGCAAAACAAGCAAGATACTATCCTGCATTAAAGAGGCATTGCAGCAAGGGATAAAAACATAATTTGAACCACTTTATAAATCGCTGGTTCAGCCTCACCTTGAGTATGTGGTTCAGTTCGGTCACCAACCCTCAGGAAAGACGTCCATGAAGATCGCCTCCAGAAATTAAAATTGGTCTCCTTAGAAAAGAGGCTCTTAAAGTGACATTAAACCCTCACATTTTTTAACATAAACCAATACTGTAATGTGCGCCTTACTGTAATCCATGGTTGTTTCCCTTCTCTTTGCTGCTCTTCCTTTTAAATCCTCATGTCTTTTCATGCTGGGGGAGAACTTCCCTTTGCAGCTGAGCGCCTCTTCTCTGTAGCGCTGGCTCAGGTTACAAACCAACACACAGACACCATGTATCCATTCCAGAGACAAGGTAGTCTGCTGCAAAACAGAAGTTCTCCCCCAGCATGAGAACAGATACAGATTTTAAAGGAAGAGAAGCAAAGAGAAGGGAAACAACCATGGATTACAGTAAGGCGCACATTACAGTATTGTTTTATGTTAAAAAATCTGACGGTTTAATGTCACTTTAAGGGGGGGGACCTAATTGCAATTTTCAAAATCATTAATGGGGACCACAATATTCGGAACAAGATGTTTACACCGAGAACTCTATTGATGACACGGGACACAACAAGGGGTTAGAAGAGAGGAGGTCTATTCTTAGGCTGCGCAATAGTTTTTTTTTTAACTATGTGAGTAGTACAAATATGGAATTCATTTCCACAGACAATAGTATCCGCTGATGGCATTGATCAATTCAAGAAACTTCTAGATGAGTTTTAGTTCACTCATTATAAAAGGATATGGGAAGTATTAGATCCAAGTATATACAGAGACACACACATACAGGTTGAACTGGATGGACCTGTGTCTTTATTCAGTCTCGCCTGCTATGTTACTATGAGATCAGTGATGGCAGCCGGCTTATTTTTCTCAGTAGAGGTCTCCTTTAAAGGAGAACTATGGGGTCAGGGCTTTTCCCCATAGTTCTCCTTAGGGTAACGGGAGGACACAAACTAGCGTCTTCCCGTCACCCTAGGCTCAGTATACCGCGAGCTACTGAGACGCCGCAGCCGGAGCGGATCCCGACATCGATGTAGAGATCCGCCCAGCTGCGTGAGTGACAGCTGGCTCTGCCTATCTAGAGGCAGAGCCAGCTGTACCCGCCCCCTCCCCCGTCCGATCCGCCAGTTAGCGGAAGGGGGGAATCCAGCCCCTCCCCTGTCACGGCAGAGAGCTGTGACAGGATGGAGAGGTGAGCGAACGCCGGTATGTGTTCGCTCACCTCCCGATCTACTGAGCCGACCTGTGACAGTCTCATTGTCACAGGTCGGCTAGAACTAGGAGGTGAGTGAAAAGCACCCCCACCCCTCCCCCCCCTCATAGTTCTCCTTTAAGTTTGCAAGGTGATAAAAGACATGTCAGTTCTTCTAGAAGTTCTTGTGCTGTGCCCATCGAAGACCTCTCCACCCCTCTCTGCTTTTGGATAATAGATATTTTCCCTAGACTCTTGGATATTACACACTGGGCAGATTTTGGTAGACATGGACCAGCAGTGCCCGGTGTTTGACCCCAATTTGTTGCTCCAAGATATATTACCACTCCTCGGCCTGCATCACTAAATGGGATTTAATACAGTTATCCCGGCAATAGGCAGCTTGAAGCAATACTCTCAGCTTGAAGCATCACTTGTGAGCCACAGGTAGCAAATGACTGATTTAAAAATAAAATACCCTGGTGGCTACTTTTTGAACATTACCTGGAATCCTGAAATAGACCTTCGCTTGACACACTGATATTATACTATTATACTATTATATTGTTAGCATGGCCAGCAGAGACTGCTCGATGTTGCCTCATGTTTTCTAGGAGAGAGAGATCACAAGGATTTTAATTGCTGGTGATAGCCAACAAGTGCTTAATGCAAACTCAACGAGAGCAATAGCCGAGGGGGATCTATTTGTAGCCGAGGGGGATAAATCTGAAGTGCTGGCATTAAACGTGGCATAGAACTAATGCATTACACATACATGCATTGTTTTGTGTATGCTCCTGTCTTCAGAGAATGGATATACATGCTCTTGCGTGCATATGTAATTAGACAATGCATAGGTATCAGAATTCTCATTATTATTATTATTATTATTATACAGAATGTATATAGCGCCAACAGTTTGCGCAGCGCTGTACAATATAATGCTGTGCACACACCTTACAACCACTTTTACCACAACTTTTGTCTTGTGATGGTCGTAAGGTACTTAAAAAAACGTACGATCTGACTATCTTGGACAGGCAGATAGTACTTGCGATGATCGCAAGCCGCGCCCCCCCCCCCCCCCGCGGGGGCGGGACCGTCCGGCTTTTATCTTACGAACATGTTAGCACACCCGCCGAACATCGTACGATGCTCGGCGGGTTTGCAAACATGTTCGTAAGTTTTAAGTCGTGCGACTTTACAGTAGTAGAGGTCGCACGGCTTCCACACACCTTACGATAATCGCACGATCGCGGGATTTCCCGCGATTATCGTAAGGTGTGTGGGCACCCTAAGGAAGACATTACAATCACAATGCAATTCAAGACAGATTGGTAAGGAGGGCCCTGCCCCTGAGGGCTTACAATCTAGTAAAGCCAGTAACAAATTTAGCCCCTAGATTAGCATAATATAGCTGATGTGGCCTTGTGCGTTCACAAGGAGCCAGTGATATTGTCAATATCACTCATTGCTTTAAAATGTAATACATTTCTGTAGTTCATCTTTTCCTGAAGAGGGCCAGTCAGGTTCTCAATTACCTGTATAGTGCACAGTCCCTAGTTTGCCCTGCAATGACAGTAGGAGACAAAGGGAGATGAGTTTAATGGCCGTGGTCACCTGGCAAAGCAGTATTGCTCAGGTGATAACAGAAGTTACCATTTACAGCCAATGTGTTGGGCTCCTGTTACCTTCCCTGTAGTTATGGTTGCTACTGTGTTTCCCTGAAAATAAGACACTGTCTTATATTTTTTTTGAGCTCAAAAAAACACACTAGGGTCTTATTTTCGGGGTAGGCCTTATTTTTTTTTTAATGCATAACAATCCAAAACTAATCCAAATTAAATAATCCAAAATGGTTAAGATTAGGGTGATCAGGGCAATCAGGGGTGCCATACCTTTCCAAGAGCAATTTGGTAAGCAGAATGGGCGAAGCGCGCTTTCACTATAGATTCCTCACAGGCAGGGGGTGCATTTGGCATCACTCCGCCTGTGACAGGAGCCGGCGCTATAGATGAAACATCGGCTTATGCGGCTCTGCTCCCTCCGGTGCCCCCTCGCTTCCTCTAGCGCCGTCTTCGTTGGCACCGCTGATTCTCTTCCGCGGTTTTTCAACTTCCCCCTTATGCCACCACCGGCCCTGGGAATGGTCACAACTAGGTCTTATTTTCGGGAAAACAGGGTAGTAACAGCCTCAACCTAACAAATACCGATGTATGCAAATCTGTGTGCAGAGCTGGGCCCTTGTTCCTGCCCGTATATAATACTGCCATTGGCTTCAAATGGGGAGCGTAGATCTTTGTACCCTTCTTCAGTAATACTCTACAAAGAACAGATTTAGGTCTAGACCCACAGGTGGTTGAAGAGCAGCTCCACTGGAAGCCAGATGGTGAAGTTGATGGTGTGGTGACTGAACTGAATGCAATAGTTATCGGTATTTCAGTCCAGGCCACTGCCATATAACACCGGGCTTCTTCATCCGGCGTGCTCTGCTCCTTACTTGGAATACTTGTAATGTGTTTGCATTGTTAGCTATTTTGTTCTTTTCAATGGGTTGTATTACCAGTGCAGATAATTTTAGGGCCATATTTGCTTTTTTCGAAGAAGCAGCAATCCTGGAGAGTCATGGGATCGATGTACAAAGTCCAGGAGGGCATTCGAACAGCGACGACGTGGATGGCAACGATTACTCTGAACAGGTGAGTCTCTCGGCTTTTGTACTACACTCTCTCTATATTTGTGCTCTGTCTAATCTGCAGGGCATGCTGGGAAATTAATTTTTATTTTTACGTTCTGCCCACGTTTACTCAAGAATCCAAGAATATGTAAGTTAGCTAGCAATGACCACCAGCTATTTAAGGTAAATGCCAGGTTAAAAATGGGGGAGGGGGGAGCAGGTAATCTGTATCCATTGTGCAAGTGGGCACCATTTTCCAGTGTGCCTGTAATTAACTAGCATTTCTCTCGTTTCCTTCTACATACTTAGGATGACAGCACCAGTCACAGTGACCACCAAGACCCCATCTCCCTAGCCGTTGAAATGGCCGCAGTCAACCACACCATCTTGGCGCTGGCCCGGCAGGGGACCGGAGAGATCAAGACAGAGGCTCTGGACGATGACTGAAACCTGACTGCAGCGGGAAGGGTCAAAACTGAAAGTTTCTTAGATTTTTAGACGTAGCACCTTAGCAATCTTTTCCTCGGTCCTTAATGTGTGTTCCTATATCAGTATAACTGCAGTCTCTTGTCCGTAAAGTTAGCTGGTAGGGTCTCGTCCTGTGAAGATGGCATAGTGCCCATATTCACGTCCGCTATTCTCAGTATTATTTCTAGCCATATTCCTTCCCTTACCTGGGTCTAGAACATTTGACTCCATTCAGGCATTCCAATTTTACAAGTGCTTCCAGCTCCCCCCACCCCCTCCCATGCTTCTTCCTTTTTAAGCACCTTTTAAGTGTATTTTTTTAAAGACTTTCTCAAACGTAGGGAGTGTTAAAGCAATGTTTGAAGGCACGGCCAAGTACGGGGGAAGATTCCTCAATTTCCGAACAGCCTTAGCCTGAGGATTCAAAGTCAATCTTAATCCTGTATGTTTTTAGATTATTTGCCAGTTCTTCCCAATATCCTTTGCATTTGCAATAAACTCATGTGCAAACCTTTTGTCTGAATGTCTAGACCAGGAATTCTCAGCTAGGGTTCCGTGGAACCCTAGTGGTCCTCCAGAGGTTGCTATGGGTTCCTTGAGCTGTGGCTAATTGACCACCTTTTTGGATGGTGCCTGCAGAGTTCCAGGACCAAAGCCATCAGCGTGCCATCCATTATCTTTTTAGCTCTCTGTAAGGGTTGCATTATTCCTACTGACCTACAGATGTAGCTTCTGACCCCCTGATGAATTGGTTAAATAAAGGTTCTCCAAGACCTGAAAATAATTTTAGGGGTGAAGGGTTGAGAAAGTCTGGTCTAGACATAAGTTAGCTTTGGGAGTCCACCATTTGTCAAGGAAGTAAAAGTCCCAGCAGCCCTGCCATACACTGGAACTTACATTTGTTTGACAAATGAAGGTTAACAGTCCAAGAAAGAAAAAATGCCTCAATTCTAAATTATGACGCCGGTTTTCTTGTAAAAAAAAAAACACTAAAATACAAACACTGAACATTAAGATAAGCACTTACGTTGCTCTGTCACAGACTCTCGTTGGCTCCAAAGTTTGTGTGCTGATCCTTGTTCAGTCATCGGCCTCATCTTAGCCATGTCCAATGGACTTTGATAGAGCTCTGGCTGGCAAGGCAGTACTTCCTTCTTGTCTATCCAACATATGCCTTTTAATTGAAACTGCCCCATCTTCAGTATTAATTTAGCAAATGATGTACCCCAATGTATTTTTGGAGGTTGGCAGGTGCCCTGACAAAGCACTTTTATTTGTTGTTGTGTCTACTGCAATAGATTTTCTGTTTGTTTTGCATTATTCTGTATGTCTGTGTTAAATATATAGAACTGGTTCGTGTCATTTTGTGATTAGGCATTCCCCGATTTAGGAAATGCCTAATAATTTTACCTTGACTTAATCCAATCTTTAGTACATTCCTGCCTGCGAGCTTCCCCATGGCTGCCTATTGAAATCTGGTATGTTAGCAGATGAAATCTGGAATATAAATGCTCGGAATTGCCCAGATTTGTTCAAGCCCCTTTCCGCCATTTGGAGCTGATCCTGGGCTTTTCTGATCATGTGATCGACTGTCAGTTATCACATGATCAGGAGTCCATCCTATCACCTCTTGTGTGTTGCAAAGTGACCGGGAGCTGTTGGTGACAGCACGGTCACGGTGCTGAGGTGTGCCAATTGAGCGTGTTCTCAGCACTACACAGTGATGCTGGTCAAACGCATATATATGCTGCAGCATGGCATAAGGCCCAGCGCCTTCCTGCCACTTATATGCGCACGGCCGGCGTTCGGGAGTTAAAAGGGAATTATTGCTTAGACCACGTTATCAAACAGTACAAATGTGCCAAACTATCGCTTTGTATTATATATGATGTTATTGTCACTAATTGAAGCTAGAATGAGACTTATGGTGAATCAATCGCACACTAATTACACCTTTTTGTATTTGCAGCCTTGTGTTTAACCCGGACGGCTATCATCCAGGCCTTCCCACACTTATCTGTGGGGCAGCTTGACCTATATTAAAGCTATAAAAGTCACTGCCATTGATGAATTACTAGAATGCGAGAGTTCACAGACAGATACTTGCAGATTTATGGGTGTTTTTAATAAGTAGATGTTAAAGCTCTAAGGCCTCATGAACACTGCTAAGAGCCGGCCCGTGCAGATCCATGCGGCGTGCACAGGCGCATCGGGCCGCTCCCGGGAAGGATAGGTGCTGCGTGTGATTGTACGCAGCAGCCTGTTCTTCTCTATGGGTGTACGCTGCCGTACGCACACATGAACTGCAAATCCGTGCGGGTGTCCGAAGTTCAGACGCAGACAGGATCCAGCCTGTCATTGTACGAATACAGACACCTGCACGGATGTGCAGGTCGGGTGAGCGTAGGACTGCCGCGTACAATCACACGCCGCACGGATCTATACGGGCCGGCTCTTAGCAGTGTGAATGAGGCCTAAAAGTGACTCTATCCCTTCCGTGTCAAAACTAAAAGAAGACTAAGCTGTCAATGAAGAGGTTATATACTTGCCTTTCGGGGCAGAATGTGTTGCTCCTCAGCCACATGCATTCCACAATTCCAGATGTGTAGCATACCTTCTCGCCCTGCATGCATGTATTTCTTCCCACCAGTTGGTTGGAGGAATCACTGTGTGTGGTGGGGGGAGGTTGGGTGAATGTGTGTGGGTTTTCGACCCACCTAAAGGGTCAAATACTTGTAACGGTCAGGGTGGGGCATCACGGCATTTCAACACACAGGTTGCTGGAAAGGTTTATAACCTCCCTTACGGCTATGTCTTTTAGTTTTGACCCTCAAGTGACCGAGCCACTATAACTGGGGGTGGCAGGTATTCGAACAGTCATGATTTATGATGTTGCTGGTACTAGCTGTCCACCTTCCATTGCAGAGGTAGAGAAAACAAAAGGCTAGGGCCTCAAACTTCAGGTTATTTGAAGTCTTCTGGAAAGTCATGCTTCCTTAAAGGAAAAGTCCACTTATTTGGGCTTTTCCTAATTTATCAGGCCCAGGCGAGTATATTAAAGAGCCCTAACATAGTAGGGTAATTCCGTCATGGTCATTCATGAACCTCAAGCTGCTACCCAGCACCTCTTACATTTCCCTATGGTTAGCTTTCAATGACACTAAAATCAAAATACAGTTATAAGAGAGTGCTCAGTGGTCCTCGGCTTTGGCGCCAATTGTATGGTTGGTTTGACCTGCTTGTGTGCTTACAGAAGTGAAAACTGTGTGACCAGTATTTTAGTTTAATAAGTATTATGATGTTACCTTCTGAACTGCCAGCCCCAAAGCTGTAACAAAGCCATACCAGTCTGTGCAGCTGCCATGGGGCCCAGTGCCGCTGGCTGCAAAATTATTGATTTACCCAGACAGCAATTCGTAGAGAATACTGTATTCCCAGACATGTGTTATGAAGGATATTAGGAGGAGTTCATTAAAGATTAAAGGCCAATTGAACTCTGCAGCTATATATATATATATATATATATTATCAAGAGAGAATACTGTACCTTATGAAGGATATGAAGAGAAGTTCATTAAAGCCTGATTGAACGCTACTGTAAAATGCAGTAAAAAGATTCCATGTGCAGTAGAACATTAAGTGGACAAAGTCTTGCCATTCAGTCATAGCCACAGCCATAGTATAATAGCCCGTTTCCTACCCTCATGCTGCAGAGAAGCCAAATCACTCCACTCACTGAAGCTCATGCTGCCTGCTGATTGAAAAGCTCTAGCTTTGGTTCACATGGATTTATCTCGGACCACTATTAAAGGCCAATTGAACTCTGCAGCTATATATATATATATATATATTATCAAGAGAGAATACTGTACCTTATGAAGGATATGAAGAGAAGTTCATTAAAGCCTGATTGAACGCTACTGTAAAATGCAGTAAAAAGATTCCATGTGCAGTAGAACATTAAGTGGGCAAAGTCTTGCCATTCAGTCATAGCCACAGCCATAGTATAATAGCCCGTTTCCTACCCTCATGCTGCAGAGAAGCCAAATCACTCCACTCACTGAAGCTCATGCTGCCTGCTGATTGAAAAGCTCTAGCTTTGGTTCACATGGATTTATCTCGGACCACTGCAGAGAGGCCACTGCTTCTACACAGGGAGTAGCTTCTTTGTAATATGACAGCTGGGTTATTTCACTATGACTGTGGCTTAAAAAGTAATTCCACATTTGTTGAGGAAATAATCCATCCCCTCTGGGTGATCTGTGTACATTGGAAGGATTTTAACCAACCTGCGTGGGAGGGGACCGATCCCTCCTGCGTGGGAGGGGACCGATCCCTCCTGCGTGGGAGGGGACCGATCCCTCCTGCGTGGGAGGGGACCGATCCCTCCTGCGTGGGAGGGGACCGATCCCTCCTGCGTGGGAGGGGACCGATCCCTCCTGTCTGGGAGGGGACAGATTCCTCCTGTCTGTGAGGGGACCGATCCCTCCTGCATGGGAGGGGACCGATCCCTCCTGCATGGGAGGGGTCCGGGTTCCTTGTAATCAGCTAGTGGACCTTCTGTGTTGTAATGCGGAAAGGAGCAGTGTCGGCATCTGTATAGTATCTCGCCAAATATGAAATTCCTATTGCAGGGGATGCCAGAAATTATACTTGTTTCCTCGTACAGACTTTTTGGAAAAGATTTTCAGCAGATGAAGAAATGCCTTTTCGTCGCTGTTTCTTAGATCTGAAAGGTCCTCATACTTGCCTATTTCTTAGATCTATTCCCAATCTGATAACAATCAAATTAAAATAATTTTAAGCGCACTCGTCGGACTCCACAGAGCTCACACTTTCCTCCAGATTTTGATGTTGGTGGCTGGCACGACCATTATCAGTTCCATGGAGTGTAGACACTTTATAGACATAATTTGCACCACAAGCACTTACAGTGAACCTGTCAATTCTGTTAAATTTCCAAGTGCCGGCTTGTGGGAAGTGTAGGGGTGAACTAGAGGGTGATGAAAAGCTCTTTGGTGCCTTCTAGTCGTCTTTGTCCAACAAGATGGAATATCTTTGTGCAGTTGGATGCTAAATGTTCCCTTTCCAGTGGAGAAAGTGAACAATGTGTCTACTGGTCATGTGCCATTAACCTGCTGCCGGAGCAAGGGGGAAGTGACAAGGGGCAAAGGTCCTATATAAAGATGGCCGTACAGGGAAAGCGTTCACAAGACTCTATGAAAATGTAGTGAAAATTCACCAAGCCGTACCATGATCGTAATATTCTGATATTGGACACAGTTCTCATTACAGACATTTTATATAGCAGCAGTCAATTTACGGAGTGCTTAGCATTTGATATATATAACATACTATTCATTCACATCACTCCCTGCCCTCAAGGGACTCTAAAGTCTTACATGCATACAGGGCCAATTTAGAGGGGAGGATGTGCTCCCAGCACCAAGCACCCGAGTCATTCCTTTCCTGAGCTTCTTTTGTGAGATCCACCTTGGTATGCCATTTAAATCTCGGCATATATACATGGGCTGAATGAGTGAAAGCCACTTGATTCCCTCATACATGCAAACCAACATGGATAAAGGTTTCTCCCCTGCCTGCGATCGTAATCAGACAGCCGCCGATATCCATAGCTGTCCAATTACCCGAACAGTGACTGCTTATGACTCGCATGATTGGATGATTGAAGTGAATACTTACACGATGTATTGTAAATCAGCCCACCACCGTTCATCTTCCTCACACAGCTGCCAAGTCAGATGCTCCTATTATATGAAAAAAAAAAATCATTTTCGGTTACAACGAATTAAAATAGAAATTCGCATAACAGAAACATGGCCAAAAATGTGTTACAAATCAGTATTGAATTGTGTGAAAGTCAAGATGACTTTTGATGGATGAAGCCAGTTGCCTCCTTAGGGAAACCATCTCTACTAATCGGGGTTCATTTTGGAAAAGTTTAGCATTTTGGTAAGAACTCGGCTTTCATTTTTCTGGCCAATTTTGATATTCTCATCTGACGAGTCGTTAGGATGAACACCTCTGCCTTCCATTGCCCTACATTTTATGAAAGAGGCCTACATGTCATCGCGTCTTGATTTATTGTAGGTTGAGTATCCTGTCATATTTTGAAGAGAGACAGTCTCTCTTCAAAAAGTTTTCTCATCCAATATAATGCATTTTATACGTGAGGATCTTTCCTGGAAACCCCCCCCCAAATCACACACCGCAATAATTACACAAAGTTGCCAATGAGATCTAGAGAATAACCCTGCGTAGGAGACGCTACACCTCGAAGACTTCCACTAAAATCCAGTCAAGTCTGATTAATACAGAATTTAAAGTGACACTAAAATGAGGAATAAAATCCTAAAAATACATTTTAACTATGTCTGTGAAAGTTCTCATTCATCCAGGTCATGGCATATCTGTATTCCCAGATAATTGTTGTACAAGTCATTCTGAATTGAGAAAGCTGGTTGGATGACCAGTGAAATGTCTTCAAGAAAAATACAGCAAGTCCAGTTGACTTGACTTTGATACATCTTATCTCTGAACAACAATGTATCTTATTTGTGTATCACTCGGCTGTGGATCCTCCAATCATCTCTGACACTGTCCTTCCTTCTGGAGGGGGGCTATTTTTCTTCCCCATGGTACTACAAGCTCATGTTTAGTTTTCTCATTTGTATTGAGATTGTAGTCCATCCCGGGAGCGAGCTTGGAGCGGCGACTACTTTAGAGCACACACAGGGACCATGGGGAAGAAAAATAGCCCCCCTCCAGAAGGAAGGACAGTGTCAGAGATGATTGGAGGATTTACAGCCGAGTGATACACAAATAAGATACGATGTTGTTCAGAGTTCTGGGACTTGAATGTATTTTAAGATCTAACTTTCTGAGTTTAGTGTCACTTTAAGGGCTTGTTCACACGATGTCTGGATTCTGTCCGGACCAGAACAGTTCGCTCCTGCACTAAAAATGCATCCCAATGTATCTTTGTGTGTTTTATGGGCTCCAGTTCTCGCCAGCGCAGTCCGTTCCGGACAGAACAAATACTGTATGTCACATTTTGTCCGGTCCGGAACGTTTCAAAAACGCAACGGAAACGCGCCGAAAGCGCACCGCACTGCAGTCAACAGCTGACACCCCCACGCAAAAAAACTGGAACGCGTCAAAAACGCGCTGCACGTATAGCACCGCGTCTGCAGATCTGCACCAGAAAATGGTGTGAACAAGCCCTAAGACTTTGTTGTTTGTGCACCTTTTGTATGTAGTCATTGGGAAACATCGACATCGAAACATCAACAGCGACAGTTTTAGTGATTTTAGCAATGTGCACATTGGTGATTTTAACATTCACCCAGTCGGTTTTGATAAGTATAAAAATATTCATGTCGTTTAAATCGATCACGCATGTCACTTACAAACCCTTTCATATAGCTATTTTCCCTAATTTATTTTTTACAGAAAATCCCCGCTCATCTCAAATTTTATAGTTTTTTTTTAACATGCATGAGTTTATTATTATTGTTATTATATTGATTAGTTCTCAAAGCAGTTAATATAATTGTATTTTTATATTTTATGTAAAGTGCAATTTTCTTTAAATTTTCAAGTTTTATTTCTAGCAATAAATAAATAAAAAACTTTAAAGGGAAAAAAAAAAAAAGTCCTCCAGACATTTCACCACCATGTTTACTTATTAGAAAGGAAATAGGTGATCTGTTGCCATCAAACAACATCGAAGAGATTTAATAATAATAATCTCTTCAATAAACAGTGCAGTAAACCATGTGTTACATTTTATTTTAGCTTCTTATTTAAGAAATAATAGGATATTCTAATTTTGACCCTCCTTTTTATTAAAAAAGCATAAAGAATGTAGAATTGTGTTGCTTGGTGTTGTAATATGGCACTGCCGTGGCTTGCTAATAAATGTTAATAGTAAGCAAGTTTTTTTTTATGTATTTG
>NW_017307721.1:129117-135582 GCF_000935625.1 Nanorana parkeri
TATATATATATATATATATATATATACACACACACACACACACACACACACACACACAGTGTGTTATTTATTTTGTTTTGCTTTTTTTGTAGTTAAGATAACAAAGCTGTTTTTTGGTGCCTTATATTTGATCTACTTGTTGTTTTATGTTTATAGAATTGGAGGGTTTCATTGCAAAACCATCTATATTTTTCTTACATTTTGAGTAAGTATCAGAGCTCATTGTTCCCCTCTAAAATTGAAAGAAAAATTTTAATTAAGCCATTTAGACTGTTAGTACAATCAGTATAATAAAATTTGTTTTCTGATTGAAAAAAAAAAAAAAAAGCCATTTAAACTGAAACCATGTCATTGTATTCTGGCTTATTTCTTAAAATGCTGTTTTAAGTGTTAAAAATAATTGCTCTTGATCCCATTTTTATGCATCTAAACAAAAATTCTTTATGGGGTCAAAACAAAGCCTCCCGCAGCACACCTGAGCGCTGCCTGCTTCACCCTTTCCTGCCCACAATCTGTCAGGGTTATTCACAAAAGGGTGAAGAGTCTGGAGAAGTGAACAATCTAGGACAAGATAGCTGATTTGGAACAATTCTCCAATTCAGGTCACTTTCCAGTTCAGCTCTGTTGTCCTAGGTTGTTCACTTCTCCAAACTCTTCACCCTTTTGTGAATAACCCCCTGTATATCGTTGTCCCTCAGTACGATGCCGTGTGCTGAGTATCTATTGATAACATTATCCCTTTCCCTGACCATTTGTGCAGCTTCTGGGTGTGAACTCCACTGTCCGTAATAGCTTCAGTACCCAAAAATAATCAGGGACCATAAGAGTGGTTCCTGATCACGTGATCACAATCTATGACATAGCGATCACTTGCAAGCGGTGGCTTTGAGAAAATCATTTTCAGCTTGCAGAGGTCACTGCGGCCTGTAGGTGGCAGTGTTCCTCGGTTTTAATACTGTGATTTTATAATACAGTTATAGTGTTTAAAAAAAAAAATATATCCTTATGTCGTTGCAAAATAATTCCCGTAAAGCAGTCAACTTAAAAGCAAAAATGTGCCAGTAAACAATGGCAGATATTTCACTTGCAGTTCCATGCCGCGATACATTGACATTTCTTTTCAGATGTAGCCGTGATTAATTTCATGGTGATTTAAACGCTATTAAACGGCTCTCAGCAGGCCGTGATTTATGATCTATTGTGGAAGTTTTTAACTTGAGCATTGATTTACTGAAGCAGTCCACGACCTGTATCCGATGAGTCTGTGCCCATCAAATGTGTCCCCGGATATCAAGTCACAATCTAGTCTTTGTTTGTATGTTCTGTATTGTACCGTTTGTGAGTATTTTGCTGATTTGTTTAATTTATTTTATTGTTGTTGATCGGCTCTTCTGAGGCTCTGTAGTATTGGACGCTTTTTTTAGTTTGAATGTTGAAGTTGCACGGCCTTCTATATTGATTCTCGAATGCAATGACTGGCCTATAGCGCCTGCTAGTAGAATGTGCAGCCACTGCCGGTGTCGGGATTCTGACCCAGTTTAAAGACCACTTCCAGTGACCTGCTAACGCTAACTAATCTGCTCAGTTTAGTCTTATTTGCCCTTAAGACGATGGTGAAAGCTCGTTAACTCTTTGATATACTTTGCAGGGCCAAGATATCTCTAGTAGTGCTCAGACTGGGCACTTGGTTCGTCTTCTTTTAGGGTGTCCACTCAGTACAACAGCTGATTTAGGCTTCTGCTATGTATATGAATGTCCTGTATGTAATGTACACAGGCAAGGTTCACCAAGTTAGAATGCATGTGATACAGGGATGTGCAGTTTGGTGAGGCAGAGCTTAAAGTCCGAAGCTGACGGATTTTTCTCCATTCAGACCGGCTTCTAATGGGGTTCACTCCCTGCTGTGTAACCTGTCATGGATGGAGCACAGCCTGTAAGTACGGGCGGCGTTCATCCGGCTTTTGATAGCTATGTTAGGTTACACAGCAGCGGGTTACCCTTCTGCTGCGTGTTTCCTAACACAGTGACGTCGGAGCTACAACAGCTTCTGACTTGGAGTCAGAGGCTCGAGCTCTGTGGATGGTTTGGACCAATGGCAAAATGCTATTGGTCCAAGCCATCCAGTAAAAAATTAAAAAATGGCATCCATCTAATGCAGTGGTTCTCAACCTGTGGGTCGGACCCAAAAGTGGATCGCAACCCACAGTTGAGGGGGTCCCCACGTGCCTTGTGCTGCTCTAGGTAAGATGCTCCTCAGCTTCCTCCTGGGGTGGCAGTGTCAGTTCCACTAGGTGGCACTGCAGCGACCGGAGAGGATCAGAGAGGGGAGTGAGTGAGGTGAATGCTCGATCACCATAGAGCCCACAACTAGGCACTACAGAGCCCGCACTGGATGCCACCAGATAGTCCCTCTAGCCACCTGAGAGCCCACACAGATACTAGTATTGGTGCATCCCTAAATTTTACGGTTGGGGGTCACCACAACTTGGCAAATGTTACCAAGGGGTCCCGGCCCTAGAAAGGTTGATAACCACTGATCTAATGCCTCATCAGTGATGAGCAAGTGAGGAACAGAGAGTCTCCTCCCACACCCCTACAGGCAGATGAACACATAGCTGGGTGACTGGGCCTGGGGTGGGGGTGCCTCACCTGCCACTGACCTCACCGCACATCCCTAATGTGTTATTTGCCATAATCATTTCCAGCCATGCAGCTGTTTTATTTCCTGCAGTTATTGCTGAATGTAAACAATAGATAAAAAATTGCTATAGCCTAATAAATTGTAATTTTAAACACTGGCACTGCCCACAGACTGCACTATGTGAATATAGAGAGTGCAGACAGCAGACCCCAGGCCAGTGTATTGCTGTCTTGGTAAAGCAGAAGGGAATATTACAGAGACACTAGACCCGCATTCCCTATTGTTGGAATTATTTGCTATTGGCAGTTTCTAGTGTGGAAGTGTTAGGGGTTAGGCCCGTCATCCTCTACCTCCTGCCAAATTAGCCCTTGCTGGCACAAACGGACTACATGTCATTCTCAAAATTCACTGCAAGGAAATTGCCAAAAGCGGCAACTTAAGTGACTCTAAACTCAGGAGATCAATTATTAATAATACATCCAAGTGTCTGAACAACAATGTATCTTATTTGTGTATCACTCGGCTGTAGATCCTCCAATCATCTCTGACACTGTCCTTCCTCCTGGAGGGGGGCTATGTCTGTTCCTCATGGACCCTGTGTGTGTTGTAAAGTAGTCACCGCTCCAAGCTCGCTCCCCCGGGATGGACTACAATCTCATGTTTTAGTTTACTGATTTGTATTGGGATTGTAGTCCATCCCGGGGGGGGGACGGAGCTTGGAGCGGTGACTACTTTACAACACACACAGGGACCATGGGGAACAGACGTAGCCCCCCCTCCAGAAGGAAGGACAGTGTCAGAGATGATTGGAGGATCTACAGCCGAGTGAGACACAAATACGATACATTGATGTTCATAGTTAAGATGCTTGAATGTATTTTTAAGATTTAATTCCCGAGTTTAGTGTCACTTTATGATATCAGAATCCTTTGCCCATGACTCCGGCTCACAGAACACAGGCCACAAATTCACAAGTTGTCCAGAAACTGTTGCAGGCCGAAGCCTACATCTACATTGTAAACAAGTGGAGACGTTTGCAGGGAAAACATGAAAATTAAGATCCTTTTTATGTAAACATTTGTTTGATGGTGTGAGACTAAGAACAGATTTTATAACTTCATCTATGACCACGTAGCAATATCTGTGGCGGTTTGCGTCATCTTTAAAGCTTGCGTTGACCGCTGCAAACAATTCTGAGACATTGGGTTTTAAGTCCATTTATTGTGTTATCAACCTTTTTGAAGAGTTTCTCTCTCAATTCTGCCGTCACTAATCACTTCTTGAACTCGGCCATTCGGGTTTGTAATAAATGTGGGTCGCAGTTTTCCTGTCTGAGATATTTTTGTTGGTGTTCAGTCATCTTTTTAGTGTGTTTTTCTATAATAGTGTGAGAATATCTATGGATAGTAGACTATGAGCACTATTAACAGGTTTCAGAAGTTAAAGTTTGTTGTGGTACGTGTAGGTCCAAGTCAGTAGGTCTGGCTGAAGTCAGTCGAGCTGGCACTTACAGCCTGGGTATGTATATACGTTGGGTACTTTAGACTTCCACCACCTTTGCTATTGATGTCATCAGCTGCTAAAAGCAAGTGCCTACAGTTCACAACATGCTTCCTTCTTGTTCTTCGAAATACCTCTGCCTCTGTTTTTTTTTTTTGTATCTTTTTTAAAGCTTTTTTTATTTTGCTGTGTGTATATCATGGGATATATCCCCAGATTGTCTGTGTATTAATTGTGCTTTGTATATTTAATTCATCAGAAAGATGATTGTGGTGGAAAGATGCATTTTATGCTCTAAGCCACGTGTGTCAAACTCAAGGCCCAGGGGCCGAATCCGGCCCACCAGGCCATTTCCTAGACTTCTACTTTCAGATCTAGGTATTAAGTTATTACTAAAACCAGTGATCATGGAATGCCGAGGCGATTATGATAAAGATTCGATACCTTTATATAGTCTTACAGATACAACCGGCCCTTTGAGGGCAACCATAATGTTGATGCGGCCCACAATTAAATTGAGTTTGACACCCCTGCAGTCTAAGCAGTCGCTGACCTTATCTTGGGGAATACATAGCGGTTGTCCAGGAACATCTATTCTGAATGATCAAATAACGGTGGTGAAGTGTCTCCCGAGTTCCTTGTTTTGTTTGTAGACTTACTATTGTCCCCCCGATCCCGTCACTCCCGTCCTGTGCGATGACCGTCGTCTTATGTTTATGGGCAGCCTAACAAAAGGGACCATGCATTCCTGAAAGCTTGCTGATTTTATATATTTTTGGAATAAGCTATATTATCACATGTAGCATTTTTGTTTCGCTAATCCTACTGAGAACAAAAAAAAATGTTTTAACTCAAATGTTGACATGTACATAAAAAAAAAAAGACTTACTGATCCTTTGCCAGTCAAAGTATGGCGACTTGATGGCGTCCATCTACAGGCATGGGAACAGCCATTTTGTGGCAGCTTATTTGTTCACTAGGAACCAGTGATGCCGCCCAAATCCAAGTCCTGTCTAAAGCATTATATGTCCATGTGTAGTCTAAAAATCTCATGAGACAAAAAGTTTTCTTTTAACTCTTGGCGCTAATGGCTGCCAGCTGAACGATCCATTTGCTGTTGCATACTCCAAGTTATCAGTAGTTTATCACAGTTTTTCACACAGACTTGAGGGGCTGCTCATCCAAGGCTCTGGGGCTTCCACCACGAACATAGAAAACAAAAGGGAACAGAGCGCCACCTCCGTGTGTAAAATAGTTTATTAGGATAAATAAAACAAGGGATAAATGGAGGTGGCGCTCTGTTTCTGTTTTCTAAAAATCTCATGACCCTGTATGCTGTAATCATCGGTTCCTCAGAACAGGAAACCTCTCATATGCTGGTGATTTACAAAATGGCCACCCGGTCTCTGCAGTAGACAAGAGGACACTTTGAATGGGAGTCCAGACTAGAGCTGTTATTGTTTCGTTTCTGTTTTGAGGAATCACATTATGACTTTAATTAAAGGGATATTCCTGGGATAGAAAGCAATAGATAACATATATTTCATGTCGTCATCTTCTTGTCCAGTCACCATTTAGATGCAGGGACCCATAAGGTCTACAGTCTAGTTGTCCAGTCACCATTTAGATGCAGGGACCCATAAGGTGTCTACGAATCATGTGACGTTGCATTTTATCTGTTTATATAGAATCTTAAGCTTCTTGCGGCTTTCACCTGATAGCCTGACGAATACAGCCAATGGCGTTGTATTTGGTTAAACAAAACAAAACCCCACAATGCTATGCACCCCATTGTGTTTAGGCTTTTCAGTGTGCTGTGTGGGAACCACCTACAGCCTTGACATTGATGGAGATCAGCTTGGCTGGAGTCCTACCAGCATATGTTGTGCATGGAGGAAAGCTAATATATTTTTTTTTAATGCAGTTTACAGGCTTGGTTTGGTTTTGTTGTTCTATGATTTGGCTGCCTCCGCTTGCAAGTCTTTCAATTCTATTACCCTACAATGGAGGAGAGATCAATAACGACCATGAATGAAAGCGTAACTGAGCATACAATTCTGGTAATTAGAATTGAGGGAAACTAATTGTTACAGGTGCTCCCAAAAAAAGAGCATTTTTTTTAATGGTTCCCCATTTAGTCCTGTGACTTTGCCTAAAGTGGGAACGGACCAGTAAGGGGACATTGTGGGCTATCTGTGGCATCCTATTATATACTTGTGAGAATTTGTTCGTAGTTAGATGCCTCTAAAAAGAGAATGGCACTTTAAGTGCGCTTGAAGATGTCGAACGCCTCTGGTGTATCTGCATCACAATCCGCCTCTTGT
>NW_017307721.1:136454-137974 GCF_000935625.1 Nanorana parkeri
AAATATAAATATATATATATAAATATATTAAGATCACACTGTTCTTCAAAATTGTGTATTTGTATTTTTGTGTACGTACAATTTTCTGCTAAGCAGAAGGAGGATGTAGTATAGGTTGAGCGTTGAGAAAAGGCTTTTTTGGTTCGATTTTTATTTTTTTTAAATCCTATCTTAGTCACATGTTTGTTTTTTTGTTTTTCTTTTACTAAACCCTTTGCTGCCAACCTCACCTTCTAGAGTTATGTGACAGCAAAGGGGTTAGTGACACTACGAGAACTGTCTGTCTTGTCTTTTATGTGTATAACACTGTTTCTTGGATGCAGTACATCTCTCTGTCTGCAGAGGACGCCAGTGAGCACTTAATCCCAATCAGTTTATTAATGACAAAATTGACACTGTATCATTTTTTTTTATTACACAAAACAGGTTTATGCTTTGGAATAGTTTGGCCTTTTTGGATAATGTAGGGTCACCCTGAGCATGGCAAGCTAAGGTCTTCATCTTTGTCACTTAAGGGTTCTAGTAGGGACACCCTGAGCATGACAAGCTAATATCTTCATATTTGGCCGCTTTGAATGTAGTAGGGTCACCCTGAGCATGGCAAGCTAAGATCTTTGTCTTTGGCCCCTTTGGATAAAGTAGGGTCACTCTGAGCATGGCAAGCTAAGATCTTAATTTTTGTCCCTTAAGGGTTGAAGTAGGGTCACTCCGAGCATGGCAAGCTAAGATCTTCATCTTTGTCCCTTAAGGGTTGAAGTAGGGTCACCGTGACCATGGCAAGCTAAGATCTTCATCTTTGTCCCTTAAGGGTTAAAGTAGGGTCACCGTGACCATGGCAAGCTAATATCTTCATCTTTGTCCCTTAAGGGTTAAAGTAGGGTCACCCTGACCATGGCAAGCTTAGATCTTCATCTTTGTCCCTTAAGGGTTAAAGTAGGGTCACTTCGAGCATGGCAAGCTAAGATCTTCATCTTTGTCCCTTAAGGGTTGAAGTAGGGTCACCCTGACCATGGCAAGCTTAGATCTTCATATTTGGCCCCTTTTGAATGTAGTAGGGTCACCGTGACCATGGCTGCCAACCTCACCTTCTAGAGTTATGTGACAGCAAAGGGGTTAGTGACACTACGAGAACTGTCTGTCTTGTCTTTTATGTGTATAAAAGACAAGGTATTTTTTTTAATCTTTTTTTTTTTTTAAACAAACTTTATCGCTTATGTTTTTTCATAAACAACCTATTCGTTGAAAAAAACATAAGCAATAAAGTTTGTTTAAAAAAAAAAAGATAAAAAAAATACCTTGCTCTGATTAGGAGAATCGATCAGACACGGACACAGCAGAAAAAGAGTAAAACAACGGCACGTGCAGGCAGCAGCTGTTGCCAATCTAAAGTGGGACGGAGGACGTCATCCTGTAGTCCTGGCTCAGGTCGGGAGCGCGCACACAGACACCATGTAACATTCCAGAGAAGAGGCAGTCAGCTGCAAAACGGAAGTCCCCCCCCCCCCCGAAGCGGAGAGGAA
>NW_017307721.1:137999-139392 GCF_000935625.1 Nanorana parkeri
CCCCCCAGCATGAGAAGAGATAAGGATTTTAAAGGAAGAGCAGCAAAGAGAAGGGAAACTACCATGGATTACAGTAAGGCGCACATTACAGTATTGGTCTATGTTAAAAATATCTAAGGGTTTAAGATCTGACATGTTTTGTGGTGTAACGCCTATTAGCACGCAGACCTTTTCAGTCCATGCTCCAGGGTCCAATAGGTCAACACGATTGGTCTAGCCAGTTCACGATCGCCATATCAAACCAATGGGAAGTATACACTCTTCTACATTGTTAAAGGGAAAAGACAATGCTGAGGCCACGTGATCTAACTCCCATACAGAGGCCTCACTTAGCAGTGCTTGGATGTTTATGGAGCTGCGCTCTTGCGAGTCGGCCTCGTGTTTCGGAAAGGTGTACTGCATCGTCTTGGGTAGGGCTCTCTCAATAATAACAATGTGTAATTGTAGGAAAAAAAAATAAAGCTTGTTTCTCTATGTGGACGGACTGCCGCAGAAACAAGCGCCTATTATATTCAAGAAAACTAGTTAAGCAGAGTCCTGTATCATTGTATCTCCTATTCTGGATTAGTGCCTTTTGGACAGTAGACTGTTCTGTAATTAAATTGTAGTATACTGCTTTTTTGTACAGTTTTGTTTCAAGATTTTGTTTTTTTAATTTGTGTTTTTTATTTTTAGTATTGTACTATTAGGGAATTAAACACAAAACCTGTAACTGAATCTTCTCTGGTCTCCGTGTGTGGTCTTTGTGTGCTGTTACTGACTCCTTCTCTTATTAACAGGTAAATGGTGGAAGGCTTGTTTGTTTTTTCCCGGTAGAGAGCCGTCCAATTACTGCAAGGAGACGACGCTGCAAAGCATATAAGCCAAGTATGTAAGCTTGTTGGGGTTTGATATACACTGTGATGGTGCTCTGTGGGTACACAAAATATTCCGGAGGTGTACTGGTTTCCCTCCTTCCTTTAAAGGAGAACTATGGAGTCAGGGCTTTTCCCCATAGTTCTCCTTAGGGTAACGGGAGGACACAAACTAGCGTCCTCCCGTCACCCTAAGCTCAGTATATGGGGAGCTACAGCTCGCGGTATACTGAGACGCCGGAGCGGATCCCGACATCGATGTCTGGATCCGCCCAGCTGCGTGAGTGACAGCTGGCTCTGCCTATCTAGAGGCAGAGCCAGCTATACCTGCCCCCTCCCCCGTCCGTTCCGCCAGTCAGCGCTATCGGAGCAGGGAGGGGGGAATCCATCCCCTCCCCTGTCACGGCAGAGAGCCGTGACAGGATCGAGAAGTGAGCGAACGCCGGTATGTGTTCGCTCACCTCCCGATCTACTGAGCCGACCTGTGACAGTCTCATTGTCACAGGTCGGCTAGAACTATGAGGTGAGTGAAAAGCACT
>NW_017307721.1:142367-143232 GCF_000935625.1 Nanorana parkeri
CACGGCAGAGAGCCGTGACAGGATCGAGAAGTGAGCGAACGCCGGTATGTGTTCGCTCACCTCCCGATCTACTGAGCCGACCTGTGACAGTCTCATTGTCACAGGTCGGCTAGAACTATGAGGTGAGTGAAAAGCCCCTCCCCCTCATAGTTCTCCTTTAACAATTCATGGTATTCATTTTATTCTGAGTTTCATTCCACAGTTGGTTCGTGTTCCAATCAGTCCCAAGACCTGATGTAGAAATATGGTTCCCAACCAAAAAGAAAAAGTGCTGCAGCACTTACATGCAAGTTCATCTGCTTTAGTTATCGCATTGTTCCCATGAAGAGTCTCACAGATACCTGCTGATTGTGCCAGTGAAGTCCATCTCATGCTTCTCCGTATGATAGTACTGCTTCATTGCTCCTAAACTCAGAGTAGAGTTGTCTCCCTCACGTAGACTCTGCACCACAGTGGGATCAGAAGATGTTGCTGAGGGATTGTGTCACATGGTAGCTGGATTTGGGACCATCACACAGAAGCCTTTAGATCAGGGGTCCTCAAGCTTTTTGGGTGGCCAATGGAAGTAAATATGTCCTAGCTTAAGTAGCCAGCAAGAGTTAAAAAAAGTGCTGCTGTTTGTGTTCAGTGGGAGAAGAAATATATGCCCCCAGAGTCAGTGATCAGTGGGAGTACACTATGCACCAGGGTCAGTGACACTATGCCTCAGGGTCAGTGATCAGTGGGAGTACACTGTGCCCCAGGGTCAGTGGGAGTACACTATGCCCCAGGGTCAGTGATCAGTGGGAGTACACTATGCACCAGGGTCAGTGATCAGTGGGAGTACACTATGCACCAGGGGTCAGTGGGAGTACACTTTCCCCAA
>NW_017307721.1:144062-148495 GCF_000935625.1 Nanorana parkeri
CCAGGGTCAGTGGGAGTACACTATGCCCCAGGGTCAGTGGGAGTACACTATGCCCCAGGGTCAGTGATCAGTGGGAGTACACTATGCCTCAGGGTCAGTGATCAGTGGGAGTACACTATGCACCAGAGTCAGTGGGAGTACACTGTGCCCCAGGGTCAGTGATCAGGGGGAGTACACTATGCCCCAGGGTCAGTGGGAGGACACTATGCCCCAGGGTCAGTGGGAGGACACTATGCCCCAGGGTCAGTGGGAGGACACTATGCCCCAGGGTCAGTGGGAGGACACTATGCCCCAGGGTCAGTGGGAGGACACTATGCCCCAGGGTCAGTGGGAGGACACTATGCCCCAGGGTCAGTGGGAGGACACTATGCCCCAGGGTCAGTGGGAGGACACTATGCCCCAGGGTCAGTGGGAGGACACTATGCCCCAGGGTCAGTGGGAGGACACTATGCCCCAGGGTCAGTGGGAGGACACTATGCCCCAGGGTCAGTGGGAGGACACTATGCCCCAGGGTCAGTGGGAGGACACTATGCCCCAGGGTCAGTGGGAGGACACTATGCCCCAGGGTCAGTGGGAGGACACTATGCCCCAGGGTCAGTGGGAGGACACTATGCCCCAGGGTCAGTGGGAGGACACTATGCCCCAGGGTCAGTGGGAGGACACTATGCCCCAGGGTCAGTGGGAGGACACTATGCCCCAGGGTCAGTGGGAGGACACTATGCCCCAGGGTCAGTGGGAGGACACTATGCCCCAGGGTCAGTGGGAGGACACTATGCCCCAGGGTCAGTGGGAGGACACTATGCCCCAGGGTCAGTGGGAGGACACTATGCCCCAGGGTCAGTGGGAGGACACTATGCCCCAGGGTCAGTGGGAGGACACTATGCCCCAGGGTCAGTGGGAGGACACTATGCCCCAGGGTCAGTGGGAGGACACTATGCCCCAGGGTCAGTGGGAGGACACTATGCCCCAGGGTCAGTGGGAGGACACTATGCCCCAGGGTCAGTGGGAGGACACTATGCCCCAGGGTCAGTGGGAGGACACTATGCCCCAGGGTCAGTGGGAGGACACTATGCCCCAGGGTCAGTGGGAGGACACTATGCCCCAGGGTCAGTGGGAGGACACTATGCCCCAGGGTCAGTGGGAGGACACTATGCCCCAGGGTCAGTGGGAGGACACTATGCCCCAGGGTCAGTGGGAGGACACTATGCCCCAGGGTCAGTGGGAGGACACTATGCCCCAGGGTCAGTGGGAGGACACTATGCCCCAGGGTCAGTGGGAGGACACTATGCCCCAGGGTCAGTGGGAGGACACTATGCCCCAGGGTCAGTGGGAGGACACTATGCCCCAGGGTCAGTGGGAGGACACTATGCCCCAGGGTCAGTGGGAGGACACTATGCCCCAGGGTCAGTGGGAGGACACTATGCCCCAGGGTCAGTGGGAGGACACTATGCCCCAGGGTCAGTGGGAGGACACTATGCCCCAGGGTCAGTGGGAGGACACTATGCCCCAGGGTCAGTGGGAGGACACTATGCCCCAGGGTCAGTGGGAGGACACTATGCCCCAGGGTCAGTGGGAGGACACTATGCCCCAGGGTCAGTGGGAGGACACTATGCCCCAGGGTCAGTGGGAGGACACTATGCCCCAGGGTCAGTGGGAGGACACTATGCCCCAGGGTCAGTGGGAGGACACTATGCCCCAGGGTCAGTGGGAGGACACTATGCCCCAGGGTCAGTGGGAGGACACTATGCCCCAGGGTCAGTGGGAGGACACTATGCCCCAGGGTCAGTGGGAGGACACTATGCCCCAGGGTCAGTGGGAGGACACTATGCCCCAGGGTCAGTGGGAGGACACTATGCCCCAGGGTCAGTGGGAGGACACTATGCCCCAGGGTCAGTGGGAGGACACTATGCCCCAGGGTCAGTGGGAGGACACTATGCCCCAGGGTCAGTGGGAGGACACTATGCCCCAGGGTCAGTGGGAGGACACTATGCCCCAGGGTCAGTGGGAGGACACTATGCCCCAGGGTCAGTGGGAGGACACTATGCCCCAGGGTCAGTGGGAGGACACTATGCCCCAGGGTCAGTGGGAGGACACTATGCCCCAGGGTCAGTGGGAGGACACTATGCCCCAGGGTCAGTGGGAGGACACTATGCCCCAGGGTCAGTGGGAGGACACTATGCCCCAGGGTCAGTGGGAGGACACTATGCCCCAGGGTCAGTGGGAGGACACTATGCCCCAGGGTCAGTGGGAGGACACTATGCCCCAGGGTCAGTGGGAGGACACTATGCCCCAGGGTCAGTGGGAGGACACTATGCCCCAGGGTCAGTGGGAGGACACTATGCCCCAGGGTCAGTGGGAGGACACTATGCCCCAGGGTCAGTGGGAGGACACTATGCCCCAGGGTCAGTGGGAGGACACTATGCCCCAGGGTCAGTGGGAGGACACTATGCCCCAGGGTCAGTGGGAGGACACTATGCCCCAGGGTCAGTGGGAGGACACTATGCCCCAGGGTCAGTGGGAGGACACTATGCCCCAGGGTCAGTGGGAGGACACTATGCCCCAGGGTCAGTGGGAGTACACTATGCCCCAGGGTCAGTGGGAGTACACTATACCTTTTAGATTCAGTGGCACAAATATTCTTGGTATAGGTGGTCAGAAGGAGGAAAACATTGGTTTTGAGTGGTCAATTACTGTTGTGTCTGCTCCATGCTGTGCCGCTTCTTTAGTGGCTAGCGGATCTTATGGCCAGTACTATGCAAGCACCATTGGGAAGAGATCATAGTGCCAGTTATGTTACATTGCTGAAACATTTTACCAATACCTGAAACCTTCTGCTAGTCTGCACACAGTGGCACCCATGTTGCAGGGGACTTGTCCTTGAGCCGGTCCTGCTACAACCTAGCAAAGGGCCATGTGGTTTGAGGTCCACTGCTTCAGATGTACCTTAAGAACATTTTCATTATTCCCTATCTGGACCACTTTTTCCTTGTAGCCGACCGTTGTTCCATCCGTAGGTCCTCAATCCCGTTCCCTCCCTGGACTCAGGCCCGGCGCTACCGCAAGGCAAGCGGTCGCCTGAGGGCGGAAAAAACAGGGCATTTTGACAAGTACTTGTACTTACCAAAATGCACCGATGCTTGCGCTATGTTTTTTCTTTTTCCACTTACCTTCGGCGCAGGAGAGCAGCGGCGAGTCAGCGCTGGTCCGGTGGGAGGAGCTCCAGGTGGGGGTCCTAATTTAGCTGGCCGGCGACTGCCAGAGGATCCCGACACGCGCGGCACCTCAGACAGTCGCCGGCCAGCTAAATTAGGACCCCACCTGGAGCTCCTCCCACCGGACCAGAGCTGACTCGCCACTGCTCTCCCGCGCCGAAGGTAAGTGGAAAAAAAAACATAGCGCAAGCAGGCCCAGCGCTACAGGGGGTCGGCGAGGGGTGGGGGGCGCAAAAATGCACATTGCTCTGGGCCCCTTTTGATTTCTTTATCCACAGCCATGTTTGGTCAGCAGAGAAACATCTTCATGAGCCTTATACACCTAAAGGGGTTGCAGATATCTTTTGGGCAAATTGTGAGACATGGGTAATATCTATAGATCTGTTGGCATTTAGCCCTCGTTCACACCTGAGCGTTTTGTAGCGCGTTCTACGCTCGACGAACGCTCTACAAAACGCTCAAAAATATAAATCCCTAAATTCTATGGTCTCGTTCCCACCTTGGCGTATTTCCGCCCGTCCCTAACGCGCTACAAAACGGCCCACGCCTGAAAAGGTCCAGGTACTACTTTGGCCCGTTTTGTTGCGCGTTTCCATTTGGATACAGCCAAGTAGCCTTCGTTTGTCGCGCGATGTCGCGTTCAAGCTTGCATTGAGCAAGCTTGAATCGCGGCTAAATCCGCTCCAAAAAGGGTCCTGCTGTAGCGACACACGACCCGCGACAGCAGGACCCTTTGCCCCGTTGAAATGCATTGGAGCGTGATATCGCGCGGTAATTTGCCGCGCGATGAATCGCTCAATGTGAACGGGGCTTAAAAGGAAACGTCCGAGATTTCGTTTCCTAGATCCCCGGGAGAGTCTGACGAGTGTGAATGTCCTAACCCACCAATGGTGCGAGGAGTTGGGTTACGCATTTCCTAACTCTTAATAGTTCTCATATTGAAAGAGAAAAAAAGAAATATTTTCTCTCACCCATTAAAGGCACAGTCCACCTTTTGGGGAAAAAAAAAATTAAATACAGGCACACACTGATGAGAGAAAACCAAATGTACCATTATTAATTTATTGCAATGGAGCCTGCAGAGCATTGCAACTGTGATCAATGAATATGCGAGCGCAATGCTCGGGTTCCTCCAGCCCTGAGTCTGTATAGAGATGGTGATCTTTTTTTTTGGGGGTGCAGGAAGTAATCAGTGGACTACAAGTGTGGTGACATCACTTC
>NW_017307721.1:148642-152395 GCF_000935625.1 Nanorana parkeri
CCCCCTGTCACGGCAGAGAGCCATGACAGGATCGAGAGGTGAGCGAACACGGTATGTGTTCGCTCACCTCCCGATCTACTGAGCCGACCTGTGACAGTCTCATTGTCACAGGTCGGCTAGAACTATGAGGTGAGTGAAAAGCACTCATCTCATAGTTCTCCTTTTAATGTCTTTGGGAAGCCTAAAGGAACTGGGAGGGGGAGGGGGGATGTAAAGCAACAGGTTCACTTCAATTCCAGTTCCACCAGCAGCAGAAGAGAGTGCATTCAAACACCTTCACTTCATTCTTGTACCACTGAGTGTAAAAAGAAAAAGGTTCTGTGCAAACCTATACACCTAAAGACTCTGTACAAGGCCAAATGTGATAGGTGGCTGACCGGCCAAGCACCAATGCTGTCCAATGGAAGGAAAGAGTGAAAAAAATCACATGTCTCCCCCCATATCAGGAAGTATCAGGTATTTGTTTCCTCACCATGCCGTTTGGCCACCAAAAGCAAAGGGAAGATGAGTATTTGCTGCCAGGTAAGGCAGACGTTAAGTAAACCTGTTTTGCCCTTCATAGACAAAGCACAAGTTCTCTTTAAGGTGCAATAGGACCATACAAATAATTTCTGAATTGAAAGCAAGTTTACTGAATTCTGATCTCCAGACTGATCGATTGAGATATATATATCTCAATCGATCAATCAGTATCAATCAGTTGTCTCCAATGTGGCTTCCTCTCTTACTCGGGAAAGCGAAGACCTTTTTGAAGAGTCGCAGTTCTCTGCAGACGCATTGTGTAAAAAGCCTTTCACGTCCAATCTCGGGGGTGAGGCTCTTTCATATTCCAGGAATTCCAGTAGGCCTATTGCACCTTAAAGAGAACCTGTGCTTTGTCTATGAAGGGCAAAACAACAGCTTTACTTACTAGACATGTGCACCAGCAAAACATTTGTTTAGTTTCGTTTTGATTCAGATTTTGCTTTATTTCGTTTTTCGGAATTCAGGTCCGAAAGTCAATTCGTTTTGGAATTCGGATTCGGACCAAATTAGTTAGTGGTAATCCGTACGAAATTTCATTTCGTTCGTTGCAGAAAAATGACATTTGAGGGAAATTTTTTTTTATTTTTGTTCTCAAATGTCACTTTGCTGCAACGAAATTTCGTCCCAAAAAAACGAATCAGAAATTCGGATTCGTTATGTGTAATTCGGAATTGGGATACATACGAATTTTGTCCGAATTTAGATTCGGAATGAAACGAATTGCACATGTCTATTACTTACCTTATCCATCCAAGTCCCTGAACAACAATGTATCTTATTTGTGTATCACTCGGCTGGAGATCCTCCAATCATCTCTGACACTGTCCTTCCTTCTGGAGGGGGGCTACGTCTGTTCCCCATGGTCCCTGTGTGTGTTGTACAGTAGTCACCGCTTTATATATATATATAGAGATCTTTTTAATGTCTTTATAGCAAAGAATATTTTTCAGAGCAGTAAGGAAATGGTTACAGTAAATCCTCCGCCGCCCTCCATCATTTCATAGTCCCATTGATAAGAAGGGATGCGCCGTCACATTAGTTATCTGCAATGCAGAGAACGGCTGATCCGTTATCAGGACTTCCTTCCACGCGGCGTCTCGTCAATAGCCGTGACATAAGAGTTTATTTTCGATAAAGCATCAGGGAACGGAAGCTGGCCCTCCGCCTGGGTGCTCGCTGAGCTGCCTGGAATATGAAAGAGCCTCACCCCCGAGATTGGACGTGAAAGGCTTTTTACACAATGCGTCTGCAGAGAACTGCGACTCTTCAAAAAGGTCTTCGCTTTCCCGAGTAAGAGAGGAAGCCACATCGGAGACAACTGATAGTCACAGCAAGGTCACCACGAGGAGCTCTGCTGGACCAGAGAGGGATATCTCCCACCATCAGGGACAACCTCTTCTTATCGGTCATTATTAGGGCCCTCCTTACCATCTTGTCTTGAATTGTAATAGTTACATAGTTAGTCAGGTTGAAAAAAGACCATC
Source organism: Nanorana parkeri (assembly GCF_000935625.1). Lineage (NCBI taxonomy): Eukaryota > Metazoa > Chordata > Amphibia > Anura > Dicroglossidae > Nanorana > Nanorana parkeri. The sequence goes on from NW_017307721.1 coordinate 150,652, forward strand.
GAGTCCAACCTATAGAGAATGTCTTCCTTATATTGTAAAGCGCTGAGCAAACTATTGGCGCTATATAAATCCTCAATGATAATAATTATTATTTGACTTGTGAAGTAATCAATGCTCCAAGCTCACTCCCGGGATGGGCTACAGTCTCAATACATATTAGTAAAGTAAACATGAGATTGTAGTCCATCCCGGGGGGGGAGCTTGGAGCGGTGGCTACTTTACAACACACACAGGGACCATGGGGAACAGACGTAGCCCCCCTCCAGAAGGAAGGACAGTGTCAGAGATGATTGGAGGATCTACAGCCGAGTGATACACAAATATGATACATTGTTAATAGTTAAGATACTTGGATGGATTTTTAGGATTTATCTCTACCCTGGACGTGCGCAGGGCAAACAAATTGTAATGCTGTTTTTCGGATTCAGAGGCAACGAGCCTCCAAATCCGAACAAAGAAAGTGCAGAATTAACGTCCGCCATATTGGTCGCCAGCGCGTTCTGCGCATGCGTGCCGCCATTTTGGATTATATCTTGGTATACACCATGATGGCAGCACCAGAATATATGGGCGCCACCATCGTGGTGTATGCCAAGATATACTCCAAAATGGCAGCACGCATGCGCAGAACACGCTGGCGGCCGATGTGGCCGCCGCTCGTTCTGCGAATAACCTCACCCATGATGTGGCGTCATGAAGGGGCGTCGGACACTGTCGGGCTCTCGGTCCATGACCGAGTGTCCGACTTTTTGTAAGGGGTGACACCAAAATGACTGACATTTCGGTGTCAGTGGGCAGGCGCAGAACGCACCGGTGGCCAATATGGCTGCCACGCGTTCTAAGGACAAATTTCTTCTAGTATATTCGGACATATTAAACAAATTGTTATTTCGGATTCAGACGAACCGCCGAAAACGGAACCGAATTTCATTCATTTGCAGGTTCGTCGGAATGGGAATGCATATGTCCACTCTACCCCTTCCGACACACCGGATATCAGCTTTAGGCTGCCACCCCCAAAGGATCAGCACAGTGGCGTAGTGGTTAGCGCTTCTGCCTTGCAGCATGGGGCCATGGTCACTATCTGCAAGGAGTCTGCATGTTCTCCCTGTGCTTGCGTGGGTTTCCTCCCATACCCCAAAGACATGCTCGTAAGTTAATTGGCCCTTCTATGCATGCATGTATGTGAGATAGGGACCTTAGATTGTAAGCTCCTTCAGGGTACGGACTGATGTGAATGTGCAACTATGTAAAGTGCTGCGTAAATTGTCAGCGCTCTATAAATATCTGTAATCAGGGGCGTAACTAGAAATCACAGGGCCCCATAGCAAAATTTTGTATGGGGCCCCCGTGATTGCTAATAAAATGAAGACTTGTTTAATAAAATACAAAAGGCAGCCGAGAGAAGAAACCTGACCAACCACAAAGACAAAAGCACTTGTTTAAAAAAACGTTTATTAATTGGACATCGATGGACAAGATGCAGTAGTTTTAGAACGATAAAATGATTTAAAACAAAATGTCACGGAAGTCTCTTTGGAATTCAGCTCTCCATGAAGATCAATAACACGCCGTCCAAAAAGTGAACATTGTATGACGCACCTCAGCCTGCCACACGCGTGACCGGCGATGAGAAAACAACTGAAAGATTCAGACTTCACGTTTATTACAGCTTTGAAAATAATCCTTCCGTAGTGTGACGCAGACTGGGAGCCTCGGCGGCTGAAGAGCTGCAGCGAGGACT
>NW_017307721.1:152421-156168 GCF_000935625.1 Nanorana parkeri
CAGTGCTGACTACTAACTAGTGGCATGAGCGATCACAATGAGCTACTCGCTATTTAAATCGGGACAGAGGACACGATCGCTCTCAGACGCCAATATTAAAACCTTGAAAGTGGCTAATAAAATGATAATCTCTTTACCTTTACGTGCCATACGTGGTGTACGAGGAGAAAAAAAAAATGAATAGAAAATTGCTTACGGACTACAAAAATTTAAGCAAAATTTAAGCAAAAAAATCGAAGGCACCCGGTTAATCATCATCATCAACTGCGAAAGTCTCGTTGTGACAAAAGGCAACGCGGATATTGGTCGGTGTTCCGAATGATAGGAATAAACATGAAAAGGAAAACAAAAACTCAGAATGACCCAAAAGAACCCAAAAACAATAATTCCACCAGAATGAGAGAGTCACTCGTGGAGGAGCGCGGCAGTGACTTGTAGGACGCGTCTACAAATCAAAAACACATAAACCTGTACACAAAATGTTTAAAACTGCAGCAGTGCAAAGCATGATGGGCAAGATTCCGAATTCCGGCCACGCGAGATGTTCGAGTTTGGAGATTTACAAAATACACGGCTGAGTAAATTCAAGTAAAGTGCTTTAAAATATGTACAAAGAAGTTCAAGAAATAGAGCGCCCCCCCCCGTCCAAGGCTGACGTACGCAAAAAGGCAGAAGAAGTGATTTGCAGAGAGTTGGCAGATAAATGTAATTATGAGATAATTAATAAGACACTATAAGGGAAGGTGGGGGGAGGGGTGTACGGGAAGGAATTCTCTTGACGTGATTTATTAAGTCTGTTTTAGAAGAAAAGTCCGAACTCACGGCACTCTACATTTCCCATGATGCTTAGCCAGCCAAAATTCATCGCCGGACATGACATTACAGGATGGAAATTTGAGACTGCAGGTGCTCCCATGTGCCGTGCTCCACCCACTGCCGAGAACTAAGTCGGCACTCTACATCGGTTTTACCGAACACTTAGGGTTTCATTTATCAACGTTTTCACCCAAGAGTCACACAACTTTCACTCATTTTTTTTTTCAATTCAGTTCAAGAAATGTGAGAGGCATGGGTGACCCCTTAGGGAGCCCTTTCCTTATGTTTGCACTCACCTAAGGGCAGATTCGGTAGCATTGAAGGTCACCTCCATTGACTATCCCTGAAAGCAGGAATGTCCAAACTGCGGCCCTCCAGCTGTGGTAAAACTACAAATCCCATGATGCATCTCTCTCCGGGAGTCGTGTCTGTGAGAATCTTGCAAAGCCTCATGGGATTCGTAGTTCCACCACAGCTGGAGGGCTGCAGTTTGGACATCCCTGCTTTAAAGGGATAGTCAATGGAGGTGACCTTCAATGCTACCGAATCTGCCCTTAGGTGAGTGCAAACATAAGGGAAGGGCTCACACATGTTGGTGTACTCAATCCCTATCTCTCCTGCACAAAATGGAGGCCATCTTGCTGACTAATGTAGTATTACAGCCAGCTTATGTTCTGAAGCTTCCCAACAAGGTTGGCCACACTTGTGTTTATTGAGAACCTAGAGCAGGGGTCTCAAACCTCCGGCCCTCCAACTGTGGTGGAACTACAAATCCCATGAGGCATCGCAAGATTCTCACAGCCACAGACATGACTCCCGAAGAGAGATGTATCATGGGATTTGTAGTTTCACCACAGCTGGAGGGCCGGAGTTTGGCTACCCCTGACCTAGAGGATCTTCAGGGTCTGTTGTCTTGTGTTGATGGCCTCAGCTTCAGATGCGTCTGAGATCCTTCAGAATTAATTGGCAAAAGCCCATGAGCTACAGCTGACCAGCTTCAAGTGGGTTTTCCATCCCGTAGACCTGTATGGCCTACGTAGATGTCTTGCCCCTTAAATGTTACCATTGGTGAACATCAGAGGTCTTAATTATATGAAGTGCATTTCATGGCGTACTGCATTTAATACTGCAAGCAAGATTTGAGAAGTACAGCATGGAAACAACGATGGATTTTGAAGAAACGGGTAGCTGGCCAAGAAGAAGCCGAGCTTGCCCACGGGATAATTGGCAGCTTTGGTTGCTGGATAACGATCTGGTAACCTGGTTCTCTGACCTGTTGTATACCAGAATCCACCTCAATGGACCAGCTGCTTGCCGACTATCAAAACAACGATACATTGTAACAATGTGACGTCACTGTCAGCCATTTTGTAAGCTTTGTAGAGTCTTCACCAAGCCATCTGACTGGTTGAACATGAATCCAAGCTGTGAAATGGATACCTCTAAGGTCTCAAGATGACTAGCTCCAGAGGTAGGTAGAACACGCACCCCTTGGTAATGGCTTCTGCTAACCATTGTACCAATGGAAGGGTGGTGGTGGGGGAGGAGGATCAGGCGGCCTCTATGTGTCACACACCGTTCCCCCCTTTCAGATCTGCTCATACATTAGGAATACCGCCTTTAGTGTTGGCTATTCGGCTTGAGAACAAAAGATTCTGCTGCTAATCAGAGAACTTAAGGCACTGTGATGTACTACTCCGAGACCTATACAGACAATCACATGAGATTTCCCAATAAGGCCCCCCGTACAGTTGCATGCAGAGAATTAATGGGACCCCTCTGTTGCCCGCAGATCTAGAATTATAAGCACACACACACACACACACATTTGGTCCTGATCTCATCCATATGTCAGCTATATCTTCCCAAACAAGTGCCACATGTACAAATCACGGCAGGATAACACGTGGATTGCCCTCTACGTGCTACTGTGATAAAGACCGGAGCCAGGCAAGTCCACAACTACTCCATACCGACATCCGATTGGTCACGGAACCTATAAAGCACCGCTGTAGCTCACTGAGCGAACCGCCACACCTATTGCGCGTCTATGTAGTGTCAAATTTTAGGGGCAGTGAAGAGCACATTGAGAAATGGTGTCGCAATAGCAGCACGACGACCTCCACCAGTAACCACCATGTGCCGATTTACAGCGCGGTGCAGGTCAGTATCCCAGGCAATGTTCGGTCACATCGACGGAAGAGGAGACATCTTGCTCGACTGTCGCCCTGGCTCCCGGCACCAGTGGATGTGAAAGCCAATCTTCCGGTGAATTCCCCCAATACGGGTCAGTGAAATCAGATATATCAATATTAAACTGCTCTGTATCGCCTGTACCGGTCGGTGAAATCGTGCCGCGCCAAAGAGAAAAGGTTCAGGTTTGCCGACGCAGGAGAACCGCGAAGACGCAACGTTTCGACAGACGCCAAAAATCAACCATTTCGTGCTGGGCACGATGAATACTTCGAGAGGCCGCAGAGGCATTATGGAGCAAGCCAGGTAATGCAAACCCCATGATCCCACTGCCCCGTCTAACAGTACCAAACAATGCGTCTGCTTCTGTGTCCCAACTGGTCAAGCAGCAAAAGGAGGGGTGCGGCAAGACTCTCAGCCCTTTTTATGCAACGCCGGGCTCTTCATCTGTTATGTGGCAATCGCAGCGATACTACAAATCCCAACATGCACCGACAGCAGAAGACATACCCAGCACCCTGACAAATGCATGATGTCCCCCTACCACATTCATAAAAGATCACCCCGTCTCCATACGGCTCGTTCACTATGTTCTTGTACACGCTTCTTTATCCCCAGCGCCCCAATTCAGCGTTCAATCACCATGGATCATAATCGAGCGACAAAAATATAAGAATGATTGTAAGTCGCAATCCCCGATACCCTCCAGAGGTAAGAAAAGAGAAACCACCCACCATA
>NW_017307721.1:156251-158181 GCF_000935625.1 Nanorana parkeri
TCGTGTCGGAGAAGGTGACTCGTCGTGTCGGAGAAGGTGACTCGTCGTGTCGGAGAAGGTGACTCGTCGTGTCGGAGAAGGTGACTCGTCGTGTCGGAGAAGGTGACTCGTCGTGTCGGAGAATGTGTCAAGAGAAGGTGACTCGTAGCGACGGAGAATGTGTCAGAGAAGGTGACTCAACATGTCAGAGAATGTGTTGGAGAAGGTGACCCGTCTCTTCGGAGAACGTGACTCATCGCGCCGCAGAATGTGTCGGAGAACGTGACTCATCGCGTCAGAGAATGTGCCAAGAGAAGGTGATCCATCGCGTCGGAGAATGTGACTCATCGTGTCGGAGAAGGCAACCTATCGCGTCGGAGAAGGTGACTCATCATGTCAGAGAAGGTGACTCATCGTGTCAGAGAAGGTGACTCATCGTGTCAGAGAAGGTGACTCATCGTGTCAGAGAAGGTGACTCATCGTGTCAGAGAAGGTGACTCATCGCGCCGCAGAATGTGTCGGAGAAGGTGCCTTGTTGCGCCGGGGAACGTGACTCATCGAGTGACGGTGTGTGTGAAGATCTGGTGCACGTTGGTATTCTACAGACTCAATAAGTAGAAATTTTGGTGCCGTAAGTCGGATAAATTTGTATTAAAACACAGAAAAAAAAATAATCAGATGAATAAACCAAACTGAAGACAAATGAATATTCCATTGAAGAATTTTGCAGCGGGATAACCTATGGAGGGGGGTTTGTGGTTGAACGAACCGTTTGCCTTTTCACCGTTCCCCGGCTGCACTCACTTACCATTGCACTTAATTGTTTCCCCCAGATACAGCTGCGTATGTACACCCCTAATCCGTTATATACACACATACGTTCCCGCCAGCTTGTCTCTCGACTCCCGAGGCCGCCCAACGACGGTATAAAAACCACAGATTTGGTCTGGGAAAAATCGTGCAGAATCCACAGACGTAGAACCCACAACCCCAACGTTCCTTCGCCGACAAAACACATAAAAGACGTATAAAACGTATTTACACATACGGACAATTTATATACACATAGGACGCGCCGCGATGGTCGGCTGTCCTGCCTGCACCGTGTTGGCCAATGATAAAGGTTAAAAACTCGAGCGTATCGGTGACCTCTCCGTGCGTCTTAGGGGGCAGCCGCGGTGTCGGTAAATGAAACGCGCCTTGGTTTCGGAGAGAAGAGCGTCACATGATCAGACTAACGGGGGGTCCGTCACCAAATGCAGAGAAGAGACACCGGAAAGCAGTATCGTGGCGGAGGGGCTTTGTCACGAGTCGTCATCCGGGATGACCACCTTGCGGAAGCTCTTCGGTAGGTTAAAGACGCAGCGTTGCAATACGGCGGCAACCGCTTGGTTAATTGGCCCAGGACTTCCGGTTCTCCGCCTTCTTCTGGGCGTCGGCCCTCAGGCTCGCGGCTCGGTCCGATTTCGCCAGGGCAGTCAGCGTGGCGAGGTTCCCGGCAGAGCCGGAGAGACCGGCGCCCTTTCGGATCTCGGCGGCGGCTGTTCCTTGCAGCCGTAGCCCGGCGCTTTTTCTGCGCGCCGTGCCCGTGGCTTTCTTGACTCTGTCGGGCCTCACCAAGACGCCGTAGCCGGGGTTACACCTGAAGTACTGTTTGCCGCCCACGGAGCCGTCATTCTTGCCTGCGGCAATGGAGAAAAACAAATGAAGAATGGATTTTAGAAAAGGACAAAAATGTCAAATTGCAGCTCGCCAGTCCTGAGAGGAGGCCGCTCGGTGATCCTGCCAGAAACAATTTAGTAACACACACCCTAGGGCAGGGATGGCCAAACTGCGGCCCGCCACCTGTGGTGGAACTACGGATCCCATGAGGCTTTGCAAGATTCCCACAGCCACATGACTCCCGAAGAGAGATGCATCATGGGATTGGTGGGCCGGAGTTTGGCCAACC
>NW_017307721.1:158234-158517 GCF_000935625.1 Nanorana parkeri
TGAAGAGGCCAGTGGTGCCCCTTCAGACTGAAGTTTCCCTGCCCCCCGCTTGCTATGCCACTGCAGCTCACTGGATTTCTGGCAGGATCAACAGGTATGACTTTTTGAACACATGTAACACACTTTGAACAGTAAAACTAACAGACCAAAATGTAGCAAATAGAAGTTCATTGTTGGGGTTTATATACGCTAGTCATTTTTTAAAGTTTGAATGAAGTGGGGAAAACTCAAAATTTCTGTCTGTGAGCCCATTGGGGAGATTTTCCCTCCCCCCCCCCCCCCC
>NW_017307721.1:158794-160831 GCF_000935625.1 Nanorana parkeri
CCTGTGACCCCTGGAGAGGAAATGGTGGAGCATTTGTCATGAGGACAGTCCTGGTGACAGCCACTAGTCCGACGTTCTACCCCTTGGTAACCCTTCTGCACACACATGCTAAATGCTGCATTTGTTTCATGCCCCCTAAAGGGACACAGGAAGTATTTCAACATTGGGCTATACTACCGCCTACAAGAGAACTGGACATTGGAATACCCTAAAACTGCAGGAATGGGACCCGTGTCAATTAAAGGAGAACTATGGGGTCAAGGCTTTTCCCCATAGTTCTCCTTAGGGTGACGGGAGGACACAAACTAGCGTCCTCCCGTCACCCTAAGCTCAGTATATAGGGAGCTACAGCTCGCGGTATACTGAGACGCCGCAGCTGAAGCGGATCCCGACTTAGATGACAGGATCCGCCCAGCTGCGTGAGTGACAGCTGGCTCTGCCTATCTAGAGGCAGAGCCAGCTGTACCCGCCCCCTCCCCAGTCCGTTCCGCCAGTCAGCGCTGGAGGAGGGGGGGGGGGAATCCCTGCGGGGAGCCGGGGGTGACAGTCACCGCTCTCTGCATGTGACAGTCTCATTGTCACAGGTCGGCTAGAACTATGAGGTGAGTGAAAAGCCCCCCCCCCTCATAGTTCTCCTTTAATGGACTCTAAGAAAAGGATTTCAAGCCGAGTACTAAAATCCTATTTCCTTTCCCATCTGATGAACGACACAGGAAGTCATTCACCTTTGGGACGTCCAAAAGCAGTCTACCCGAGAGGTGGCAGACAATCGCCAACAGGCCCAAGAAAACGCATAACTGAGGACAGGGCCGGATCTGCTCTCTCTGCTGCCCCAAGGCCAGGTTCCTCAACGAGCAGAGAGAGAGAGAAGAAAGACAGCACAGAGAGAGAGAGAGAGACACAGCAGAGAGAGGGAGACAGCAGAGAGAGGGAGACAGGTGAGAGAGGGAGACAGCAGAGAGAGAGAGAGAGACAGCAGAGAGAGAGAGACACAGCAGAGAGAGGGAGACAGCAGAGAGAGGGAGACAGGAGAGAGAGGGAGACAGCAGAGAGAGGGAGACAGGAGAGAGAGGGAGACAGCAGAGAGAGGGAGACAGGAGAGAGAGGGAGACAGCAGAGAGAGGGAGACAGGAGAGAGAGGGAGACAGCAGAGAGAGGGAGACAGGAGAGAGAGGGAGACAGCAGAGAGAGGGAGACAGGAGAGAGAGGGAGACAGCAGAGAGAGGGAGACAGGAGAGAGAGGGAGACAGCAGAGAGAGGGAGACAGGAGAGAGAGGGAGACAGCAGAGAGAGGGAGACAGGAGAGAGAGGGAGACAGCAGAGAGAGGGAGACAGGAGAGAGAGGGAGACAGCAGAGAGAGGGAGACAGGAGAGAGAGGGAGACAGCAGAGAGAGGGAGACAGGAGAGAGAGGGAGACAGCAGAGAGAGGGAGACAGGAGAGAGAGGGAGACAGCAGAGAGAGGGAGACAGGAGAGAGAGGGAGACAGCAGAGAGAGGGAGACAGGAGAGAGAGGGAGACAGCAGAGAGAGGGAGACAGGAGAGAGAGGGAGACAGCAGAGAGAGGGAGACAGGAGAGAGAGGGAGACAGCAGAGAGAGGGAGACAGGAGAGAGAGGGAGACAGCAGAGAGAGGGAGACAGGAGAGAGAGGGAGACAGCAGAGAGAGGGAGACAGGAGAGAGAGGGAGACAGCAGAGAGAGGGAGACAGGAGAGAGAGGGAGACAGCAGAGAGAGGGAGACAGGAGAGAGAGGGAGACAGCAGAGAGAGGGAGACAGGAGAGAGAGGGAGACAGCAGAGAGAGGGAGACAGCAGAGAGAGAGAGAGACAGCAGAGAGAGAGACACAGCAGAGAGAGAGACACAGCAGAGAGAGAGAGCAGAGAGAGAGAGAAGAGAGAGAGAGACAGCAGAGAGAGAGAGAGAGACAGCAGAGAGAGAGAGAGAAGAGAGAGAGAGACAGCAGAGAGGGAGAGACAGCAGAGAGAGAGAGAGAGAAGAGGGAGAGAAGAAAGACAGCAGAGAGAGAGAGAAGAGAGA
>NW_017307721.1:161344-164184 GCF_000935625.1 Nanorana parkeri
AGAGAGAGAGACAGCAGAGAGAGAGAGACAGCAGAGAGAGAGAGACAGCAGAGAGAGAGAGACAGCAGAGAGAGAGAGACAGCAGAGAGAGAGACACAGCAGAGAGAGAGACACAGCAGAGAGAGAGACACAGCAGAGAGAGAGAGCAGAGAGAGAGAGAAGAGAGAGAGAGACAGCAGAGAGAGAGAGAGAGAGAACAGAGAGAGAGAGAGAAGAGAGAGAGAGACAGCAGAGAGGGAGAGACAGCAGAGAGAGAGAGAGAGAAGAGAGAGAGAAGAAAGACAGCAGAGAGAGAGAGAAGAGAGACAGCAGAGAGAGAGAGAGAAGAAAGCAGAGAGAGGGAGAGACAGCAGAGAGAGAGAGAAGACAGCAGAGAAGAAAGACAGCAGAGAGAGAGAGAAGACAGCAGAGAGAGAGAGAGAGAGAAGACAGCAGAGAGAGAGAGAGAGAAGACAGCAGAGAGAGACAGCAGAGAGAGAGAAGACAGCAGAGAGAGAAGACAGCAGAGAGAGAAGACAGCAGAGAGAGAAGACAGCAGAGAGAGAAGAGACAACCAAGAGAGAGGGCCATTTCACACCACAAAGTCTGCGTTCCAGAGTGTTCGGCCTCTAGAACGCACGCCGGCCGACTCCCTGCGTTCAGGGGTGGGAGGGAGCGTGGCGGTGCATTGAAGTCAATTGCACGGCAGCCACTCCCCCCAGCAACACCCCCCTCGCCCGCAGTGTGATCTCCCACACCTGGAACGCAGGCACATAATGAGTCTGGTCATTTGGCATTATAGGCAATTGCCGAAACTTTCAACATTTAAGTGCCTCACCTGCCGGCAAATCCAGCTCCACGCCAACCCAGGTCCCCGCTTGAAAATCCACAGAGCCAACGTATCTGACTATGCCGGTCTTATTTGTCCCAAGAGTCACATATTCGCCCTCTTTCAACCATTCGGGGACCTCCTGGCACTCCTCGGAATCGGACGTCACTTCCGTTTTGTCTTCTCCGCTCTCTACCTGGTCATCCAACGCTTCCTTGCTTCCTTTTAACTTGACGGCGCTCGCCGGCTTTTCTGAGCCAGGCGCATCCCCGAGGTCGTCCCCGATCATCTGCATGAAAGATTTCAGCTCCGACGGCCTTACTTTCTGTATCCTGAACGGAGACGCGATGCCTTTGGTTTGGTGATGGTGCTCGGCCACGGGCGCCGGTTGTGCGTCCCCCCGGATCTCTGAAGATAAGGTGCTCGCGGTGATCTTTTCCGGTGTCGAGATGACTGTAGTGTGATGGGCTTCCAAACTCGTCAGAAGAAGCTCCTCGTGTTTCCGAACGTGATCCGCCAAACTTGGCTTGCTGCGATCCTCAAGGACAGAACCTGCCGAGTCATTAACATTTGTATGGCCAGCCGGGATATCTTCTTGAGGCCCAACATCAGCTTTGTGATGAGCCGCGCCTGGGACGGCATCGATTTTGCTCGTGGTTTCTTTCACAGAGGGCTTTTGAGCAGAAGGTACACTGGGTGGACTAACGTCAGTAGCTGTTGGGCTTAGTGTCTGACCTGTAGGCGCCTCACTTCCTGTATTCAACGCCTCTGAAAGAGTGGCGGTGGAGACGCTGTGGGAAAAGTACCCACTGGAAGCTTCACTGATGGGACTTGGGGGCCCCTCCGGGGGATCCTGTACTGGAGACTCGCACAGTTTGGGCTGTGAAGGCACTGAAGATGACTTCTCGGTCTTCTTCTCTTGTGTTGGTGAACGAGCGATCACCGGTTGTCGGATTACTGTCCGTTCTTCAGGGGCAACCTGGAAAAATTGATGAAAGGACCATTAGACCATCCCAGCTATTTATATGACCCACTGACGTGAGGCCGGGCAACAGACACAGAAATGGCACCAAAACAATGGAAATAATAGAGCACTGCAATGAGGATCAACCGGATACATTTCTCAAGCTGTAAGCTTACGGCCACTTCGGAAACCACAAACACACAGCCAGCCCAGGATTGCCTGTAACTATGAATGGATGTGATCAGTGGCTAAAAGGCCGCCCATCACATCCGTTCATAAAAGGCCGCCCATCACATCCGTTCATAAGTGAGGAGTTGTTTTTCCGCCCTCCCCACCAGCGCCCTCAAGTGGCCGCTTGTGCTGCCTGTATGGTAGCGCCGGCCCTGGGCCTGCATAGAGTCCTGACCTCAACCCCATAGAACACCTTTGTGATGAATTAGAGGGGAGACTGCGAGCCCCTCCCCCAACATCAGTACCTGACCTCACAAATGGTCCAACATTCCCATAGACACACTCCTAAACCTTGTGGACGCCTTCCCAGAAGAGGCGGAGCTGTTATAGCGGCAAAGGGCGGAGCCAACCCAATACTGAACCCTATGGACTAAGACTGGGATGACATTAAAGGGCGGAGCCAACCCAAAACTGAACCCTACGGACTAAGACTGGGATGCCATTAAAGGGCGGAGCCAACCCATAACTAAACCCTACTGGGACGCCATTAGAGTTCATGCGCGTGTAAAGGCGTCCCAATACTTTTGGCATTATAGTGCATGTATACACTTGAGCGATAAATCCGCACAGGCTGGTTGCTTCTCTGCACTGCGGTGTGAATGCTATAAAGGGGTCGAGTTCAGATCCAAATACCAGTTACCGGAGTTCACCTTTAAATGCGTCAACACAGATTCCTCCGCCTGCCCTTGATTCAGGTCCCAGCACATTACAAGGATCCTGATTGGAAGGTGTTAACTATGAAGAATAGAGGACAACTGCGGATCACCTCTCGAAAAAAAGGACAAACTGTGCACTAGGAATATCCCCCCCCCCCAATATTTACTTGAATGTTGATTT
>NW_017307721.1:164238-165544 GCF_000935625.1 Nanorana parkeri
AAACTGGGCACCAGGAATATCCCCCCCCCCCCAATATTTACTTGAATGTTGATTTATGTGACAGGACCGCTCCATCTGCTTCTGTGCGGCACGCGATTTATGGGTTCAGGAGGGCTGCGGTGATCTATACGTCTCTAACACTTCTCTGGCTGCACTTAAGGCCGGGATAAATCACGAATTTTCAACTGGCTGCCAAAGATTTATATTTTCCCTTCCAAATTTCCCTCGCCCGGCGCCCTCCATTTTCCCGGGGCCTGTCAATTTACAGGTGAAGAATTTAAAGGCTGCCGCGGAGATTAAACACGCCATTTCTCAGATCTATTTCCCAGAGGCAACATGTACTAAACTCGGGTAATCAATACTGCCTGTCAGTGGCCAGAGTTATGGAAGGGGGAGGGGGGGGGGAGCGCAAGAGAGGTTTGTGACACGACCTGGAAATTCAATTGCCGGTAATCGGTAATCTAAAAATTCATGACACAATTAAGGGGGTGTCCTCATCTCATAATGCAATCATAAAGATAATTACAGAGAAGAAAAAGATCATCGCTGCTCCGAAAAACTACAACCCCCAACGTGGAGACAATCAGAAGATATAAGAAATTATTATATCTATACATTATACAAACATAATGAATGAGAGAGAGAGAGAGAGAGAAATGATAGAGAGAGAAATGATAGAGAGAGAGAGATATGAGAGAGAGAGAGAGAGAGAGAGAGAGAAAAAAATGATAGAGAGAGAAATGATAGAGAGAGAGAGAGAGAGAGAGAGAGAGAAATGATAGAGAGAGACATGAGAGAGAGATATGAGAGATAGAGATGATAGAGAGAGATGATAGAGAGAGACAGACATGAGAGAGAGATGAGAGAGAGAGAGAGATGAGAGAGAGAGATGAGAGAGAGAGATGAGAGAGATGAGATGAGAGAGATGAGATGATAGAGAGAGATACATGAGAGGAGATGAGAGAGAGAGAGACATGAGAGAGAGAGAGACATGAGAGAGAGAGAGACATGAGAGAGAGAGAGATGAGAGAGATGTATCATGAACAGATTTGCAGGTTGTCCCGGTCATGTGACTGGTTTGCCTCCACAATACATATATACATTGTATCTCGTCCGGTTTCCTCTACTTACCGTTTTTGGTTTGAAGGCCGCGTCATCGATACTCGCAGACTGGACTACAATACGAGGGACTGGCTGGAAGGGAGACGAGGGATGAGATTGGTCATTTTTGGGTGAATTGAAACAAGTCACTAAATGAATCTAAACAAACTTAATAAATCTGCAGTTTGCAAAGTGTTTTCAGTGA
>NW_017307721.1:166053-176646 GCF_000935625.1 Nanorana parkeri
GAGAGAGAGAGAGAGAGAGAGAGAGAAAAAAATGATAGAGAGAGAAATGATAGAGAGAGAGAGAGAGAGAGAGAGAGAGAAATGATAGAGAGAGACATGAGAGAGAGATATGAGAGATAGAGATGATAGAGAGAGATGATAGAGAGAGACAGACATGAGAGAGAGATGAGAGAGAGAGAGAGATGAGAGAGAGAGATGAGAGAGAGAGATGAGAGAGATGAGATGAGAGAGATGAGATGATAGAGAGAGATACATGAGAGGAGATGAGAGAGAGAGAGACATGAGAGAGAGAGAGACATGAGAGAGAGAGAGACATGAGAGAGAGAGAGATGAGAGAGATGTATCATGAACAGATTTGCAGGTTGTCCCGGTCATGTGACTGGTTTGCCTCCACAATACATATATACATTGTATCTCGTCCGGTTTCCTCTACTTACCGTTTTTGGTTTGAAGGCCGCGTCATCGATACTCGCAGACTGGACTACAATACGAGGGACTGGCTGGAAGGGAGACGAGGGATGAGATTGGTCATTTTTGGGTGAATTGAAACAAGTCACTAAATGAATCTAAACAAACTTAATAAATCTGCAGTTTGCAAAGTGTTTTCAGTGAACGGACCATGATCGTATGATGGGACTTCATCTAGAGACCTTCCCATCCTTTCCCGGAAAGCAGAGGCTCAATGGAGCTGTAATGCAGCACATGAGAATGAAAGGGTGAGCTATGCCAGGGATGCCCATTAGGTAGATGGTGATCGTAGCTCTGAGCTGATGCTGGTAGGTCAGGAAGGGGGGGGAATGGCGGCCCCTCGCTGTGCACACATGATTGCCTATTAGCCCGAGTCTGCTGAGCTGAGCTCCCCGACACCTTTCTGGTGGATACTGGGGGTTGTAGTGCCATGTATTACATCAAAGAATATTAGTTTACACAGCAAAATGCAGCAAGGTGAGCCAGGAGAGAGAGCGGAGAGACAGCCAGGAGAGAGAGCGAGGAGAGACAGCCAGGAGAGAGAGCGAGAAGAGACAGCCAGGAGAGAGAGCGAGGAGAGACAGCCAGGAGAGAGAGCGAGGAGAGACAGCCAGGAGAGAGACCGGAGAGACAGCCAGGAGAGAGACCGGAGAGACAGCCAGGAGAGAGAGCGAGGAGAGACAGCCAGGAGAGAGAGCGAGGAGAGACAGCCAGGAGAGAGAGCGAGGAGAGACAGCCAGGAGAGAGAGCGAGGAGAGACAGCCAGGAGAGAGAGCGAGGAGAGACAAGACAGCCAGGAGAGAGAGAGCAAGGAGAGACAGCCAGGAGAGAGAGCAATGAGAGAGAGCATGGAGAGACAGCCAGGAGAGCGAGGAGAGACAGCCAGGAGAGCGAGGAGAGACAGCCAGGAGAGCGAGCAAGGAGAGACAGCCAGGAGAGACAGCCAGGAGAGAGACAGCCAGGAGGATGAAGGAGAGACAGCCAGGAGAGCGAGGAGAGACAGCCAGGAGAGCGAGGAATGACAGCCAGAAGAGCGAGGAATGACAGCCAGGAGGATGAGCAAGGAGAGAGAGCAAGGGAGGTATTTTTCTCGTCGGTAGATCTCATGTAGCTCGTCATTTGAAAAGTGGATCTTAACACAAAAATTGTGGCCACCCCTGAGCTATGCAAATGTTTAGAAGTTTACAATAGATTGTGATGGGGCCGGTTTGTGTGTGAAGTCATTTGTGAATGGGTCAATATTGTGAACACAGATACAGTCCCTAGGGCTATGTCAATGTTGACTTTCAGAGTCCTTATTTCGAGAAGCAACGTAAACTCCATCTGCTGTAGAGCAGCTTTTCCCAACCAGGATGCTGGGGTACGCTAGGGTGTTTTATGGCTTCCGTCGGGGTGCCTCAACATTTCCACAAAGCGTCATGCCTCTCCATGGTGCAGATGGGCCGACCACCATGGAAACGAATGATCCAAGTCCAGTGACGGTTGGATCAAGTCAGAAAAAAAGTCAGAAGTTCACCTCCATCCAGGCCTAGCCCACCTCCTGCTCTCTGCCGTATGGCTGCTGCTGCTGTGGCTCCTGATGTGATGGTAGGACTCAGATTTGAAACATGGGGAGCAACTAGTGTCAGAGGGGCTCCTGATGTGAAAGGCGGGGTTCCGGATGTGAAGGGGGCTCTTGATCTGAAAGGTGAGATTCTAATGTGAAAGGCGGGGTCCCAGATGTGAAATGGGGGCTCTTGATGTGAAAGGTGGGATTCTAATGTGGCTGAGGCTGAGCTCTCCTCCCGCACCGCTCGCTCAGCCTCCTGTGACAGCGTGTCAGAGAGGAGTACAAGCAGAAGGTGATCGGTGATCGCTGAGTGTTTGTAGATAATTGAGAATATGGTATGTGGACTATATCCTCAATTATGAATGAATGGGAAGTGATCTACATCACTTCCTGTCCATTCATGATTGTGGATATAGTAAACACACTCTGTCCTCATGATATCAATGAACAGGAACACTCAGCATAGAGGATTCCAGTTCATTGATAACAGGGGGCTGCAGAAAAAGAGATTGAGGACTCTGTGCTTCTCTGAGGACTCTGTGTCCTCCATCTCTTGTTCTATTTTAAAAAGGGAAATATCAGAGGGTCTGTTTAGATCCCCCAATATTTCCCCGAAGCCCCTAAAAGTAAAGTAAAAAAATGAAAATATTTAATAAAAATAAATAAAAATATACAAAAAAAAATCAAGTTTATAAAAAATAAAATATTTTAAAAAATTTGAAACCATTAAAATAAAAACATTTTCGGTATCGGTTTCGGCCTGACAATTTTTTTTATTTCGGTTTTTAAATTTCCATTTCGGTGCACCTCTAATTTCTATCATTTCATTTGTAATAGGAAGCTGTATATCGGGCAGGAAGTCCTCACACGCGGGTGGATTTCTCATGGGGTAGAAAGTTACTTCCAGTTACATTGACGCGGCTCTGAAAGGTGACAACTCTGGTCGGGTCAAGCGAAACGTCCCGCCGCGGGAATCATCGAATGTTCTCTTTTAATAAACACGAATGTCCGTCATTAGTTTGTTGCACTCGCAGCGGCGTCGGGGCCGCTGAACAGGACGGCGCGGTGAGAGGAGACATTTCTATGTGGTCTTCATAATGAGGAGGACTCAGGAGGAACCATCGGGACTATCAGGATGTGGTGATTGAAGCCCCGGTATCAGTAACCTGGATCTGGCCGTATTTTATACGTCCTGATGGGCGCTCTGTGGTGAAGCGGAACATGGCCGCGCGCGGCTCTGCCCAGACCCTCATACATCTCACTCGTGTAGACATAATGCTCTGACAAGAAGCTCTTTACTGGTCCCTCCTGGATTGGAGCCATCAGAAAGCCGAGGAGAGCAAGGTCCATTTCCACCTGATCGCTCCATAAATAAGGTTAAGCGCGCCTATTATTGGGGCTGTCACTGCAAATGGAGGGACGGATGAGACGGGTTATCTTAAAAGAGCTTAACCCTTCCTGTGCCGAGAGGAGCCGAGAACAAAGACGAGGCTGCGGCTACACCATACCGACCAATCTGCCGCCGGGGGACTCTCCGAGGTGCGGCCACCGACCTCTACGACACCCCGCCTCCTCCTCCACTGCTGGCTCTCAATGTTGACTATGTGGAGAGGAACGCGTTGCTGCACAGATTACCGTCAGTGATCTGAACAGCGGCGTGTTCATCTTCAGCCGCCAGTGAAAGCCGCCAGCAGAGGATCCCATAGCGACCCGCATGGCATCTGGCCCGGGCCCCACTGTGCCCCGGGCCCCGTAGCGGCCGCCTGGGTCGCTATAGTGATTGTTACGTCACTGGATGAGAGGACTCCACCTACTGGCTCAATGACAAGAGTCGCCCATGTGACATGAGCCTGAAGGGCCACCGTACACACCGCTTGATTCTCCCTTGCTCAATCAATCGCTTCCACTAATCCATAATAACAGTCCCAACGGCATCATCACAGAGTCCCTGTGCTTCCCTATGAAATGCAGGCAGGTCATCGATGGTGGGAGGAGCCGACAGGGGGGCTGTACATAGCTTCCTGAAAGCATCACACTACTCTAAAGAGCCCTCAGCCCTGATGCAAGCAGTGGGAGGAGTTATGCAAATATCAAAATGCCCTGATGGGTGGATGTCAGTCGGGAGGAGTGAGCAGACCACATTCGCATGCAGACCGCCCTTAGGCAACGCCCACGTGTGATGCCGAGCCGCCATGATTGACAGAACCGGGGCCAATCAGGCTGGGGAGGAAATAGCTAGATGGTGCCGGACGTCCTCCAGCCAGATAATGAGACCGACCCTAAAACCTGCAAGAAATGTTAAATTTTCCTTAATCCGTAAAAAAAATGGTTTTAAAGCTGAACTCCGGGTGGATATAAAAGAGAAATTAATGCATCTTTGTACTGATAATTACATTTTCTATATATTAACAGTGCAAGTAACCAAATTTGACTTGCAGTCCCTTGCAGTACAGCAGAGCTCTGACTGGGGGATCGAGAAACAGCACAGGGAGCTAATCAGGTCATGTGCTGCATATACTGATAGGAGGAGAGAGCAGAGTGACAGAGAGATGAGCTCATCCATCTGCTGCTTCTGCTTTTCATTGTCCAGTCACATGTTGGGGGGGGGGGTTGGCAGGTGAGACCTGTAACTGTCGCCATGTACCCAGCGCTCGTCATCTCCGTCACCTGATTAATGGCGGCGGATCTCATCTCATCATCACGGCAGCCGTCAGTTTAATCTACGCGAGTGAAATCAGTTTCCTGGCGGCTGGGAGACGGATGGCTCCGGTGTCATTTACTTTCACGAATCATTGATTCCTCCGTACACAAATCAAGTCTCTGAAATCACCTTAATATGAGGGGAGAAGTCCGAGGCGGTCACGTGACCGGGCTCGGCGCACTAAATCACGCCGGCGCACACACCGGGAAATGCAGAAGGAGACGGCAGACCCGCCCCAATTATGAACTTATCATCCAGCGTCCTCCACGTCTCGGAGTCACCGGCGGATCTATCGCCGCGCTTCTTCTACACGCGTTCTGACCAAAGGAAGATGTCTGATCTGATTGTAAGGAAAAGCCATTCTGAATGAAAAATAATCGGAGACCCCGGCGGAGAGACTGAGAGAGACCCCCGGCGGAGAGAGACTGGCGGATGGGAGACACCCCGGCGGAGAGAGAAAGACTGGAAGACACCCCGGCGAAGGCTGAATGAGACCCCATGATTTCTAATGGTGGTCCTGGATGTTGGGGCTGAAAGCAGGAAGCAGAGAGCAGAGTGGGACACCAGGAAATGCACCAAATACCGACAACAAGATCTTGTGGAGACAACGATGACGGGGGGCGGCGGGGGAGGGCGGCAACAATCCTTTGTGCAGGGAGAGCTTCAATGTCAATTCTACTAATGAAGAGAACCCAATGGGGGGAGATTCTCTCTTCTTGAATTTAGAGACATAAAACCCAAACACAAGCTGGTATATCCCTCTAGAGATTCCCTCTAACACAGGCGTCCCGGATGGAGGTGCGGGCTGCTCACTATTCCCCTAAAACACGTACACCGTAAGAAGGGGGCTGAGATTTCAGAACCGCTGCCAGCGAACAACCAGAAATCAGACGCAGTCACGGAGGAGGATACGGAACGGGGAAAGCATTCTTTGTGAAGCGGGAATCGCTAACAGGTCGTGGCCCAACATGAACCCGGCTAATGGAGAGACGTATGCCGGCGTTCATCAGATACACAATAGGCTTGGCACAGCTCCCCGATCTATAGAGACCCAGCAGGCAAAATGCTTCACCTCAAGTTTTATTCCGTCCCCCGGAGCTTCCCTTCAGCTAGAGGATCGCAATGGAAAGTTGTCATGCCGTCAGTCACCCTACGTGACCCCTCTCACCCTCCTGACTAAGGATGCGCTCTGGCGTGTTCGCAGATGATTCCGGCGCTCAGGTCCCGGGGGTGGGGGGAGGGGTTGAGCCGCGTTCATTCCAGCGCCTCACCGGTCATTAGGAATTAAACACACATATACGGCCGTGACCCGCTGATGAGCGCCGGGGCTCTCGGCAAAGACGTTCTCGGAGATTTAGCGCGCTCACCTTCCGAAGCAATCAGCTCTAATTAGGGGCCCCCGATCTTTATTAGAAGAGGACACTTTGGAGCCCGTGACCCCTGACAGACCCGCACATAACACTTGAAGCAGACTCCCGGGCTGACATTATGGAAATGTTATAATTAGGAAAGTGCTTACACTGCAATGATCCGCTTCTCGCCCCCGGAGGCCGACGACATTAAAGGCCGAACTAATGAAGACGGAGATTTCTTAAAAGGGCGTCTGGTGCTCTGATCTTTCACTTCGCATTCCGACTTCGAGGGGAACTCTACTATTCTTATTTTAAACTTTACAGATATGGAGAGGGGACTTGTACCCGTGTCCGTCCTACCAACGCGTGGAAACGTCCTAAAAACTGTGCGTCTACGGAGTTTGTAATCATATACAATACATGGCCAAATGTTCATGGACACCTGACCATCACACCTATGGCATCTTGTTGGTCATCCCATTCCAAACCCATGGCCATTAATATGGAGTTCCCCCACCCATGGCCATTAATATGGAGTTCCCCCGCCCATGGCTAATAATATGGAGTTCCCCCACCCATTGCCATGAATATGGAGTTCCCCCCACCCATGGCCATGAATATGGAGTTCCCCCCACCCATGGCCATGAATATGGAGTTGACCTATTTTTGTGGCTATACCATCCTCCACTCTTCTGGGGAGACTTTCACAAGAGTTTGGAGGATGTCTCTGGGAATTCTGACCTTAAGGTCAGGCACTGATATAAGATGAGAAGACCTGGATCACGATCTACTTTCCAATTCATCTCAGGGTCTTCAGTAGGTTGAGGTCAGAACAGGGCACTCGAGTCCCTTCACACCAAACTGGTCACACCGTGTCTTTATGGAGCTGAATTTGTTCACAAGGACATGTTCAGTAGGGTTGAGGTCGGAGCTGTATGCAGGACGCTCGAGTCTCTTTAAACCAAATTGGTCACGCCATGTCTTTATGGAGCTGGCATTGTACACAGGGGACAGTCATGGGGGGAACAGAGAAGGACCTTCACCAAACTGTCACCACAAGGCTGGAAGAGCACATTTGTCTCCAATGTCTGCATTAGCATCAACAGGACCCTTCCCTGGACACACCAGAACTCCATCATATGAAGGGGGGTCCACACACTGTTGGCCATATCGGTAAGTGTGATGGTAGGTATGATGGGCAGGTTCCCCAATGTCTTGGCCATACATGGAGTATACATTGGGGTGGATCTGGGGCAGCCAAAGTTCTGCATGAACTATATATATAAATCTCTACAAGTTTCCCAGATCACAAATCTGCTTCTTCAGAAGAAACAGGAGACATATCTATGATAATACATCAAAATTGATACAAGTAATTCATATCGGGGAACATGTTGAGAGTTATCCTCATCCTGCTGCAGGTATCAGCTTCAAGTGGATGGAAGGAATACATTGAGGAATGTAAAATATCACTTACCGGATCAATGAATGTCCCGTGTATACAGGTGGGTGATCGTAGTGGACCACAGATGGCGCCGCGAACAACATGCAAATATAAAAGGATGTCACCAGCACACCGACTGAAGGGATCAGTAAAAGTCCATTTTAATGCAAAATTCCCATTCAATTTGCAGCGCTTTCGGGACATCAGGGGGTCCCCGTCATCAGGCTCAGAATGACACGAGCAGCAGGGAGGGTGGGCAGTAGAATGACAGCCCCCTCCCCAGCCACACCCCCTATATGATTGGCTCTGTCATTCTACTGCCCCCCCCCCTGCTGCAGCCACACCCCCCTATATGTTTGGCTCTGTCATTCTACTGCCCCCCCCCCTGCTGCAGCCACACCCCCCTATATGTTTGGCTCTGTCATTCTACTGCCCCCCCCCCTGCTGCAGCCACACCCCCCTATATGTTTGGCTCTGTCATTCTACTGCCCCCCCCCCTGCTGCAGCCACACCCCCCTATATGTTTGGCTCTGTCATTCTACTGCCCCCCCCCCTGCTGCAGCCACACCCCCCTATATGTTTGGCTCTGTCATTCTACTGCCCCCCCCCCTGCTGCAGCCACACCCCCCTATATGTTTGGCTCTGTCATTCTACTGCCCCCCCCCCTGCTGCAGCCACACCCCCCTATATGTTTGGCTCTGTCATTCTACTGCCCCCCCCCCTGCTGCAGCCACACCCCCCTATATGTTTGGCTCTGTCATTCTACTGCCCCCCCCCCTGCTGCAGCCACACCCCCCTATATGTTTGGCTCTGTCATTCTACTGCCCCCCCCCCTGCTGCAGCCACACCCCCCTATATGTTTGGCTCTGTCATTCTACTGCCCCCCCCCCTGCTGCAGCCACACCCCCCTATATGTTTGGCTCTGTCATTCTACTGCCCACCCTCCCTGCTGCAGAGCCAATCATATAGGGGGGTGTGGCTGGGGAGGTGTCCGCAGCGGGGAGGTGGGCAGTAGAATGAAAGAGCCAATCATATAGGGGGGTGTGGCTGGGGAGGTGTCCGCAGCGGGGAGGTGGGCAGTAGAATGAAAGAGCCAATCATATAGGGGGGTGTGGCTGGGGAGGTGTCCGCAGCGGGGAGGATGGGCAGCACAGTGACACCTGGGAATAGCTGCTGTCAATCAAGTACAGCCACACTGGCTGGGGGCGTGGCATCAAAGCCGACTATGGGGCCTACAGGCACGCTTTGTGCCAACGTGGCATCCTATAGTTCCAATCAGCAAGCTCAGGGACGCAAACTGACCCCCCCCCGCCACGGATCTGCTTCTGCACTTGCCATGGCCAGTTTACAACAGGTATACAGAGGGACTGGAGGGTCGCCAGGTATGTACTACCATGAGAAGCATAACGTACAAGATGGTTTATCCCTAAAGGAACTTAAACCTGAATTTTAGGGGTGTACGTGCACTTTAAGGACCAGAAATAAACACGGATAATCCCTTTAAGACACAAGGACTGAATGCCTCACAACAGCCCGGAGTTCTCCTTTGTCATACGAGAGCCGCAGAGGAGCGGAACGCGTTACACAAGTCTGAGACCTCCGATCCCCCCCGGGTGACCAGATCAGGGATACAGGTCACGGTTTAACCCCGCCCCCTCCCCCGGGGCCTGACACGGTCCCAACTCAACGAAACAACCTAGTTTTCTAATGGAGGTGAAATGAAAGTCTATTTCTGGAGGAGACTCAAACTTAACACCTGATGCTGCCGGCCGGTCGCCATTCATCGGGATTTTCACAAAATATGTAAAATAAATAAATGAATCTCTAAAAATCTAAAAAGTACAAAAAAAACAAAACAACTATTTTATTTTCAATGCAGAACGCCCCGAGGTTTACCGGCAATGCCTTATATCGTGTGGTGATGTCACTGTGTAGATACCGTCGGCATGAAGAGAAGGTTCACAAATCAGAACGAAGAACGAGGATGTACAGATTCACCATATGGAATGGACATGATGATGCAAGGGACACAGCTGACAGGAGGAGAGAGCAGAGTGACGGGAGATGAGGTCCTCGGTCTGCTGTTTCTGCTTTCACTGTCCAATCACAGGCTGGGGGAGGGACAAGACCTGTAAGTGTTACTGAGACTGCGGCAGAGAAACAAATCAGGTCTCCTCCCCTGCCAGACAGAGAAGAGAAGACTAATCAAAGGATATTAAAAATGTTGTACCCGGAGTTCAGCTTTAACTTGTAGTGAATTCCGGGATCAGCCAATAATGACCGCTCACTGCTGCTCTCTCTTCTTGTGCAGGGTGACTGGTCTTGTCTCCGCCCCCTCCTGTAATAAAGACTGGTCACTGCTGCTCTCTCTCCTTGTGCAGGGTGACTGGTCTTGTCTCCACCCCCTCCTGTAATAAAGACCGCTTATTGCTGCTCTCTCTCCTTGTGCAGGGTGAATGGTCTCGTCTCCGCCCCCTCCAGTAATAAAGACCAGTCGCTGCCGCTCTCTCTCCTTGTGCAGGGTGACTGGTCTCGTCTCCGCCCCCTCCTGTAATAAAGACCGGCCACTTCTGCTCTCTCTCCTTGTGCAGGGTGACTGGTCATAGTGAAAGGGCTAGAAGTCACTTCCACCTAACAAATGAGTGTGCTATTTGCTGCCAAAGGGTAGAGAAAGACAGACTGCCGAACTGTGCCGGGGCACCTTGTAACTATCAAGGGGTTTGGTGTAATGTTGGTACCGGGGCTGTATACGCCACAATGTCCTCTGTGGGGCAGTGTTCTGGGGGGGGGTAACCACAATTACAAGCTGCGATAACATTCCCTTATCACGTTTCCCTCCTCAGTCCACCTCGTGACATTTGTGGTTAAATACAGCCAGAGAACTGCAGGGAGAAGAGGGAGCAGAGTGCAGAGAGGAGTCACAAGGCTCACTACAGTTCAGTGAAACCATATCCGTCCTCTTGTCTGCCATCTATACAGCTTTAAAAGCAGTTGAGCAAAGGGGCGGAGCTCCTTCATCGGGTGATGGTGGTGGGTTAGGGGGTGATGGTGGTGGGTTGGGGGGTGATGGTGGGTTGGG
>NW_017307721.1:176812-177138 GCF_000935625.1 Nanorana parkeri
TTGGCCCCGAGAACTGTTTCCGATGGCTGAGCATCGCGTCGTCTTCTCATAGATCACACTCTGCACACAACGGGTTAAAAGATGAACTCTAACAAGGAGAAGCGGCGCGCTCCATTTCGGATCTGGCAGGTGACCAGCCGCCTGGAAGAGCTCTCCATAAATTTGCTTTTAGGGATGTAATCATATTTCATGAAAGGAGCGCGGACGTCTCTGATCGCACGCCGCACAGAATACAAAGCACGGCGGTGCCGCAGCGCTCTTTAGGCTGCACACAGACGCAAAGGGTTCTGGGTAAAGCAAAGAGGAGTTCGGATTCCTCCTCCACA
>NW_017307721.1:177158-177450 GCF_000935625.1 Nanorana parkeri
GCGGTTCTGCTGTTTGTTTACATCACTGTCCTGGCCGCGCCTGTGCACTAGGGCCCTACAGACTTCTATGGCACTGGGTCCCGAGGCCGGAGACAATCAGAGACATGGAGGTCTATGGGGCACCAGTGCAACAGCTCAGCCAGGACAGCAAAGACTTGAGGGACTCCGTTGTAAACAGCAGAATGGCAACCATCGGATCGAGGTAGGTATACCCTGAGGAGGGGGAGGAGGGGTGATTGAGGTCAGGGGAAGAGGCAAGTGCACTTATTTTTTTGGGGGGGCCAACCAGGAT
>NW_017307721.1:177501-177730 GCF_000935625.1 Nanorana parkeri
AGAGGGGAAGGGGGGGAGGATAAATGCCCTTTGTTTCAAAAACGATCTAAGCCCAAGAATAAAAAATGTCCCATATTGCAGCATCCCCAGTCCTTGACTGCATTCGTTTTCTTTTTTCTGGCCAAGAACATTTTCGGCAAGTATTAAAACAATATTTCGATCCGGCCAGAAACCAAATGAGCCGGTAACGTCCGGTGTTCTGAACTGAAATCACAAACAATCAGCTTTA
>NW_017307721.1:178927-185412 GCF_000935625.1 Nanorana parkeri
CCCCCCCCTTATCATCCCCCATGTAATGTAGATAAGGAGACGGGAAGAGGTGTTTGTAGTGCATATCAGGTGAGCAGACTAGAGTGACAACAACGCTCCTCCATAGATACAGTACAGTGAGCGTGGTCACCCTAGGACAGGTAGTGTGTTACGGGCAGGATCACCAGGTGACAAAGGGACAAGAAGACTAATGCAGCCACCGCATTTAAGGAATGGTTTGCTACAATGTGTTACATTTCTGTTCCCGGATTTGGATACAATTTATCTTTATAAAAGATACAATTTGATTGGTCGCTCTGGGGGGAATATTCCACTGAATGAAGACATGACAAGTGTGTAAAGTGATGAACTCGATGGCGACTTCTATCCTTCAATGAATCCCATAAAAAGTCACATTTTCTGTGCTATCAATAGGCCCCGATGGGGCTTTTGCGGATGACCTCTTGTTCTTCCTCGCCTCCCCCGACATCTCTCTCCCGGTGCTCTTGGCGGAAATTGGACGTTATGGTGCACTCTCGAACTTTCTTGTGAACTCCCATAAATCTATGGCCATGCATCTCTCCCTCACAGGCCCTCGCCTTTGGTGGGTACTCGACAACTTCCCTTTTAAATGGTCTCCCACCTCCCTGAAATATCTGGGCATTCAGCTCCCCAAAAACCCCGCTTTGACCTTCTCCCTCAACTTTCCCCCTCTTCTGTCTGCCATTAGCTCTGACCTTAAACAATGGACCACAGGGACCTTTTCTTGGATGGGACGTTGTAACATCCTGAAACAATCCATCCTTCCCCGACTTTTATACCCCCTCCAAGCCCTCCCTATCAAGATACCACCTTCCTTCTTCCGATCCCTTTTCACCAGCTTTGTATGGGCGGGCAAGCCTCCTAGGCTCAAGTACAACCTTCTACGCTTACCTAAAAGCAGCGGAGGAATGGGTCTACCAGATATACACCTCTACTACATAGCTGTCCACTTGACGCGAGTTCTGGACTGGTGTCGTCATCGAACCTCAAAGCTCTGGACCGGCCTTGAGCAATCCTCCTCGCCAGTGCCACTATCAGGTCTACCCTGGTGCTCACCCCCCACCTTCCGCACCGTCCGCTCGCACCCCACCATCATGCCCACGCTAACAATAGCCCGATCTGCCTTTTCGCAGTACTCCCTGTCGCCATCACCATCTCCCTTGATCCCGGTTCTGGGAAATCCGGCCTTCCCTCCGGGGATAGATGACAAACACCTCCTTAACCCAGTAGTTGCAGGGCACTCCACTTCCTACACGGTACCTCGTGGCCCACTTCGTTTACATCACCTTCTGACCTCGGCTCTCAGCTCCTTGACCCATGGCGCACTATGCAACTACTTCACTTTTTGAAGTCCCTCCCTCCTCCAACTCAACTCTCCAGGCCATTGACCACATTCGAATCTGAATGTTCTAGAGACGGCCCAGTTCGCCATGCCCTATCCTTCTGTTATAAAATCCTGCTCTCTGGAAGCACCCCTGACGACCTGTGGTTCCTCACAAGGTGGGAGGAAGATCTGGGGATCCAGTTAGCCCCCGGGGAACGCACGAAATTGCTTACAATGTCATACCAATCCTCCATCAGCAATAAATATCAGGAGTCCGGATACAAGTTGGTCACCAGGTGGTACAGGACACCTCATACCCTACACTCTATGTACCCCCAAACTCCGGATACCTGCTGGCGGTGTCGCGCTCCTTCAGCGGACATCTTACATATATTCTGGTTGTGCCCCTCACTCAACGAATTTTGGGACCAAGTGCGCTCCATCACCCAAAAGTTCACAGACCTCCCGGTGCCACACGACCCGGCCTTCTTCCTCCTCCACCACAATGACATACCGACCAAGACTTACAAACGATCCGTCGTCCGCCACCTAGTCAACGCAGCCCGAGCGTGTGTTCCAGCCAAATGGAAGAGCCCCGAACCACCCACCGTAACCCAATGGCTCGATAGGGTGCATGACATTTACCTTATGGAAGACCTTACCAGCTCCCTCCGTGACACCTCAGATAGGTTCAGGAAAACTTGGTTCTACTGGATTGAGTTCCTACACTCTCCAGCATATGAAGCCCTAAGGCGAGGCCCCGAGACATGACCTACTGAGCGAGAACTCACTACTGGTCCCCCCCCTGCTACCCTTGCTCTACCCGCCCCCTCCCACCATTCTCCTCATACCCTCCCTAATCTTACACCGCCCTTTCTCCCTAATGCCCCCTTCCCCTCTACAATACCAGACGAACTTTATTGCAAACCTCTACCAGAGTGTCGTGACCCCGACCCTCCTGAGGGCTTTGGGTGTCCCACCCCCATGCCTGATATTGCCCCAAATCCTAGCACACTGGAGACTGACGCTGGAAGTCTCGCATCTTCAACCCTGTGCCACGGGCTGGATCTGGATCCCGACACGTGCTTCTCTCTTTGTTTAACTGTATGTTTTACCTGTATTGTTCTCACCCCCCGTCCAGAACTGAGGTTTATTTAGAGCTACTGATGCTAAGTATGTACTGCATATCTGGACGTCCCTTTGGGAAACTGTTTCTTTTTGTATACGAAAAATTTAAATAAATAAAGAATTTATTAAAAAAAATAGGCCCCGATGGGTATAAAATACTAGCGGAAAGGAAACGCCATCCACAGAAAA
Organism: Nanorana parkeri; assembly: GCF_000935625.1. NCBI lineage: Eukaryota > Metazoa > Chordata > Amphibia > Anura > Dicroglossidae > Nanorana > Nanorana parkeri. The sequence goes on from NW_017307721.1 coordinate 181,590, forward strand.
ACTGCAGCTGACATCCGATTGGCTGGTTACTGCAACATGGTGACCCTCCATCTTGCTTGCGGCCGCCATATTGCCCCACAATACAACAGCAAAACGTTTTCCCCGGCACGCTCACCAGCCGGCATGCAAAGAAAAACTTGTCTCACCGCTAAGGATAAAAGCAGAGGTTTAGATACACGTCTTCTGCAGAAAATGTGAAAGCCGCACAGCCGCGCCAAGGCACCTCCATATAGTGCGGTCCTAACTCTAAACTATGAGAGTCTCCATCTTGGAGCACATGGGGCAAAAGATAAAAATTGGGGGCATTTTCTGCAGAAGACGTGTATCCAAACCTCTGTTATTATCCTTAGCGGTGAGACAAGTTTTTTTTTTTGCACGCCGGCTGGTGAGTGTGCCGGGAAAACTTTTTGCTGTTTTACTGTATAAAGCCCATTCCATGTGCACCGCGCTGTAAACCTGGTGACCCTCCATTCTCCTCGCGGCCGCCATATTGCCCCACAGGCCGCACTTCATAATTTCTACACGTGATCTTTCCTAAGTGAAGGCCGTCGTGTCCAAGGCTGTCCACAGTCACCTACCTGAGGGCCGAGCGCGGCGGCCGCCTGTCTGCCCTTCTCGTCCCGCTGAGGAAACAGAGATTTAAGGAGTTTCGGCATCTGAGGCACTAAGGACTTCACGGGGTTCAGGTAGGTAGACGTCATGCTGTCCGGACCTGCCAAACGTAAACCATGAAAATGTCATAACCATGGGGGAGGGGGAACGTTCCTTGGCTTATTCACATTCATGAAGCCTATGGCGGGTTCACTGTAAAGAGGACCTGTCATCGGCTTACATTTCACAATGCTCACGTAAGGAGTTAGCAGTTACAGATGCCGGGGGGTGTAACAATTTGTTATGCCTTCCTAAGGGGGTGATTTAGAAAAGGTTTGCTCAGCGTATAGTGAAAGCTGTTTGCATGGCAGTACGGCCACTATATGGCGCTGGAAATTTCTATGGTCCACCTAGCGGCTGTAAAGCCATGCGAATGGTGTCCACCCGGCAATAGGCCAAGCGAACCCTACGTAAACAGACCCCCAAGTGTGTGGCACAGTAAAACCTTCTTAGAAGAGAAGGTATCCCCACGTCTCATTCCATCACATATCCCAAAAATAACCCCCTCATTTCAGGACAATGGGTGGAGCCATGCACATCACCCCTTTACGACATCAGCCAACTGCACATCCAGAATGGCTCCATGTGACCATCGTTACCGGGCAGGAAGTGATGGGAAATCCCAAAATTTTACCAAGCCACTGGAATAAAGATAAAGGGGAACTCGTCCAATGGGGATGACCCAGTGAGAGTTATTCTCTCACAAGGAAGAGGGAAATCTCACGGACAGGGAAATTTGGGGTTCCAATTACTCCCTACTCCAAAAGAAACAGGGGAGAAGGGCTTTTGGCTTTAGAAATGGGCAATGGACTGAAATAGAACATGGCGCACTATGGAAGTTGCTGCCTTTGACTTGCCTTGATCCTGTGACTGGTTGTTTTCAGAGGGAACATTCTGGGAGCGCCGGGGTGATGTGCCCCTGTGGCCGGATTGGGGCGAGGATTGGGATACGTCCTGCTGGCTCTCCCATCGGCCCTGTAAGACAATAAAGAGAAATGTTTCAGTTCCGTCCATGAGCCGACGCGGCAAGATGTCTGATATGAGCCAGAAAAGCCTCTTCTGTACCCCTTACTGATATGGACTTTGTGGCCAAGACCTGCCAATTGACATTACATTTTCCAGGAAGGTCAATCTCAACGGCCAGTAAGATCAATCTCAACGGCCAGGAAGGTCAATCTCAACGGACAGGAAGGTCAATCTCAACAGACAGGAAGGTCAATCTCAACAGACAGGAAGGTCAATCTCAACAGACAGGAAGGTCAATCTCAACAGACAGGAAGGTCAATCTCAATGGCCAGGAAGGTCAATCTCAACGGACAGGAAGGTCAATCTCAACGGACAGGAAGGTCAATCTCAACGGACAGGAAGGTCAATCTCAACGGCCAGGAAGGTCAATCTCAACGGCCAGGAAGGTCAATCTCAACAGACAGGAAGGTCAATCTCAACAGACAGGAAGGTCAATCTCAATGGAGAGGAAGGTGACGTTTTGTGGACGGCGCTTGCTCCCGCTCTAGGTGTTTTGTCGCACTCAATACAAGCGAATGGGATTCATCGCCTTGAGTGTTTTGTCCCGCTTATATTTGAACGACAAAAGGCCTAGGTGTGAACGGAGCCTTAGGGCCGGTACTCCCCACATACGCCGAAACTAAGATCTACAGAACAACCGCTGCAATGACAGGATAAGCCACACAGAGAGAGTCTATTGCAATCTATTACCTGACTTACAGGACTCCTAGAACTGCATAGAGATGAGCAGAGACGCATTGTTATGTAAGGTGGCAACTACGAAACCAGGAGTCAGAGAACACAATTGTGAAAAGAACTGCCGGCTGCTAGTAACGTGGCGCTCATAATTCAGGCTGCCGGAGAAAACAGGGCTCATAGTTTCCAATCCGATGCCAACTAATAAGGGTTAGGGCTTAAAGCAGATCAAACTAATACACACATTGCCCAGCAAAGCATTGCTGTACTTTTCTTGCCCAAATACTTACAATCATCTTATTGAAGTACAAAAGCGACATCAGGGGTCTAATAGACCCCCAACATGTCTCCTTAGAGAGAGAGCCTGTCACCATTTAAAATGCTGTCACATAGGGGGAGGGGCTTGTGAGGCCTCTATGTGGTAGCAATAAAAGTAGCTAATAGGAAGCTAAGAAAGGAAAAAAAGGTTTAAAAACAAGTTAAATAAAATAAATGAAACCGCCAAATCCATAGAGGTACCTACTCTGCCTAATTCCTGGTGTTGTGTCAAGATACCACACTGGCAATAGCAGGGAGGGTGGATTCAGCACAAAATGCACCCTCCTGCTGCAAGACCAGCGGTGCCTACAGGAACTGCCGGCTTCCGTAAAGGCAGGGGAAGGACCCCGGCGCTGCATAAGGCTGCCCTGTAAAATGCCTGTGTGGTGCAGACAGGTGTTTAGGGCAGCCTTACGTGACTCCGGGGGCCTTCTCTGCATGAGTAAAAGCTGACGAGTCCCGCAGTGGGTAAGGGTGCCAGCTCAGGCTAAACAGATTTCCATTGGTGCCTACAGGTGCCCCGAAATGGAATTCCGGCCCCCGGGTATCATTTCACTCAGCACAACCTCATCTTTTATATTTTACCAAGAATTTGGGTATAATATTGTGTTTACATGCACTAAAATTAACTTAAAGGAGACTTTTCAGGACTTTTCCCCATAGGGTCCCCCCTAAGGGTCACGGGAGGACACAAACTAGCGTCCTCCCGTCACCCTAAGCTCAGTATACCGAGACCGCCGCAGCCGGGACAGATCCTGACATTGCTGTCGAGATCCACCCAGCTGCGTGAGTGACAGCTGGCTCTGCCTATGATAGTTCTCCTTTAAGTTACCCAAAATTTGATGAACCGCGCCAATATCACGTGACAACAACTTGCCGCTGCCACCATTTTATTCTTCAGGGTCCTGGATTTCAGAAAATATGTAATTCTTGGGGTGGGGGAGTTCAAATAATCTTCAAGCCTAAAATGTGCGTTTTAATGTGCGTGCGTCTCCGACAGCGAAAGGGTAAAAAAAAAACCAACACGCAAGAGAAATGGCGCCAGAGTTTCTGGCAGAGCCGAGGCAGCAGAGACGACGCAGAAGTTCTCGGAGCCGTACGACTTTCCTCCTCTTTTTTTTTTGTGTGTCTCATTTTAAAACTGCATTATCTG